>NC_134499.1:17313288-17609357 GCF_040206685.1 Ascaphus truei
TATTTATTTTGTATATTTATATTTATAGTACAACAGTATATATATTTTGTCTATTTATATTTATAGTACAGCAGTATACATTTTTTGTATATTTCAATTAATCTTACAACGGTATATACTGAATAGGATGTACTGTATATTTATATTTATATTACAACAGTATATTTATTTTGTATATTTATATTTATAGTACAACAGTATATATATTTTGTCTATTTATATTTATAGTACAGCAGTATACATTTTTTGTATATTTCAATTAATCTTACAACGGTATATACTGAATAGGATGTACTGTATATTTATATTTATATTACAACAGTATATTTATTTTGTATATTTATATTTATAGTACAACAGTATATATATTTTGTCTATTTATATTTATAGTACAGCGGTATACATTTTTTGTATATTTCAATTAATCTTACAACGGTATATACTGAATAGGATGTACTGTATATTTATATTTATATTACAACAGTATATTTATTTTGTATATTTATATTTATAGTACAACAGTATACAGTATATATTTTGTCTATTTATATTTAATGTACTGTATATTACAACATTACATTATATACATTTTATATTGCTGCATATTAATAAAACAATATAATTTCTTTACATTGTAGGGAGACAACTCTTCTGGTGGACAAAATAAGTGAGGAGAATGATGAGAGGAGTGCATTAAGGGTCAAATACACTCTGCAGGAAAAGCACAATCTGACTGTATCCGAGAGCAGCATAAAGAAGATGAGACGCAGCATTGGATGGAAATATGGACGTGTGAGGTTAGTTCTGGACAGTACAGGAGGTAAAAGTGTTGTTTCGCAAACTGTACTGCACTGTGCCGCAATTTTTTTTTATTCCTTGTCATTACAGAGCGTACCCCATGATACGGGACGCAAACAAAATCAAAAGAGTGCTCCAGGCCCAGGCATGGATCGACAGCGGGGAGACTTTCCAGAATTGCATCTTCACTGATGAGTCTACTGTGTCGCTGGAGAGATTTGCACGATTTGCGTTCCACAAAAAAGGCCGCTTATCTTTGAAGCCGCGGCCAAAACACCCTGTGAAGCTGCATGTGTGGGGTGCCATCTCTAGGCGTGGACCGGGATGCATTGTCATCTTTGAAGGTAAAATGTATCAAATATAATGTCGCCTAATGCACTGTACTTGACTAGTGTTGCCTTACCGTATGCACTGTACTGTACTATTGTGCAGTTTTTTGAGCACTTTTCTTTTCTTGCTATAGGAATCATGAATAAAGCTTACTTCCAAGACAACATTGTGCCCGAGATAGTGCAATACATCACACGCGACTTCACCAATGGTCACCGCTTCTACCAGGACAACGATCCCAAGCACACTGCGTCAACGGCGCATATCCTTGAGCGCGGCATCAACTGGGTGAAGACGCTAGCGGAGTAAGTGCAGTAGACCGTGTCCCATTTTTGTTCCCCACTGTTTTTAGCTCTTAAACCAATTGTCCTTTCTTTCCAAGGACAGGTCGCCAGACTTCAATCCGATCGAAATGGTCTGGCATCAGCTGAAGGACCATATTCGGAAAGTGGTGAAACCCTCCAAAAAGGACGAGTTGTTGAAAGGCATACTGAGTTTTTGGAACGATGTACTCACCGTGGAACGCTGCAATAAATAAATAGACCATATTGCCACTGTGTTGCCCATTGTCATCGCGCGTAATGGGCAAGCATCAGAAAAGTAGTACTGTGCTGTAGTATTGTAAGTACAGTATGTTACAGGTAAGTATGGCAAAGATTTTTTCTTTCCAGATAGTAAGAGTACTAGTACTGTATACAGCAGCAATGATGTACACAACTTCTCTCCTCTCTCAATGAACTACTGTACTGCAGACAGAATGAGGAAAAGATAAAGACTAAAGAAAAATTAATTTTACTATACAGTATATACAGTACAGTATATTATACAGTACATTACAGTACTGTACTGTATATACTGTAGTATTAACTAATATTCTTATAAATGTGCATTACTCATGTTTCCCCATGTTTCACAAAGGTTTTCCAAATGGTTATCCAATTTCAAGCTGCCAAAATAACTTAATAAAGACTGCATTACTGTATGAATTATTCTGATTATTTTTAAAATAAAATAAATATTTATTCACTTTCCTGCGAATCATAATCATTTACAGCCACCCCTACAGTGCACCAATGAATTATTTTATTTATTTATTTATAAAATATTTTACCAGGATTTATACCAGGATTTATATATTTTTATTTTAAAGATATTAAAGAGTGTACTGTATTGTATTAAAAACATGTGACTGTAAACCATAGTGACTGACAAATATTTTCACACCCTGATGAAATACTGTCTCAGTGTACTCTCAATTCTCACAGTGCTTTGCACATCAGATTTACATTTCAAATTCGACAGGGGTTTTTCCAAAGCATTACCGTTCAAACAACAGGCCTCTAAGGGTTGGGGGAGGGGGATGGTGTGATTAGACACAGGCGTACTGTGTTTGTAGCTCGGCTATGGGTGGATTAAGAACACAATGGCAATATGCTTGGCTAGGGAGGGATTAAAAACTCTGGAGGTGTGTGGCTGAAATAGTTATCAGCAGTGTCATTTCAAAAGGCAGTTCATCATAATAATTGGATGAATAAACCCCCAAAGACAACCCCCAAATATAGTACATAAAAAGCAAGTCACTTTAACTCCCTGTGCCCCATGCACCAAAAATGTTTTGTGGCAAAATAATTTAATAATGGCTGCAGAATGTATTATTGTGTGTTGATGTTTTGAATTGCTGTGCACTTTAAATGTTTCAATATTGTAAATAAATGTTTTTTTACTGACTCCACCAATAAAAGACCATGTTGAATTGCCTCACATTGTTTCCATTTGCTCCTTTGCCAGTGTAACAAATGTACTGTAAAGGCTTGCTGCACTGTTTTTTTACTGACTGGTCGCGCAATTAGCCTCCCGACCCACACACACATCTCTGACTGGGTGGGGGAGTTTGGGTCGGTTTGAGTTTGGGTGGGTGGGTCGGTTTGAGTTTGGGTCGGTGGGTGGGTGACTTTGGGTCGGTGGGTGGGTGACATTGGGTCGGTTTGACTTTGGGTCGGTGGGTGGGTGACTTTGGGTCGGTGGGTGGGTGACTTTGGGTCGGTTTGACTTTGGGTCGGTGGGTGGGTGACTTTGGGTCGGTGGGTGACTTTGGGTCGGTAGTTGGGTGGGTGAGTTGGGTCGGTGGGTGGGTGACTTTGGGTCGGTGGGTGGGTGGGTGACTTTGGGTCGGTGGGTGGGTGGGTGACTTTGGGTCGGTGGGTGGGTGGGTGACTTTGGGTGGGTGGGTGACTTTGGGTTTGGTGGGTGGGTTTTTGACTTTGGGTTTGGTGGGTGGGTTTTTGACTTTGGGTCGGTGGGTGGGTGGGTGACTTTGGGTCGGTGGGTGGGTGACTTTGGGTCGGTGGGTGGGTGGGTGACTTTGGGTCGGTTTGACTTTGGGTCGGTGGGTGGGTGACTTTGGGTCGGTGGGTGACTTTGGGTCGGTGGTTGGGTGGGTGAGTTGGGTCGGTGTGTGGGTGACTTGGGTCAGTGGGTGGATGACTTTGGGTCGGTGGGTGGGTGGGTGACTTTGGGTCGGTGGGTGGGTGGGTGACTTTGGGTCGGTGGGTGGGTGACTTTGGGTCGGTGGGTGGGTGGGTGACTTTGGGTCGGTGGGTGGGTGGGTGACTTTGGGTCGGTGGGTGGGTGACTTTAGGTCGGTGGGTGGGTGACTTTGGGTCGGTAGGTGGGTGGGTGACTTTGGGTCGGTTTGACTTTGGGTCGGTGGGTGGGTGACTTTGGGTCGGTGGGTGACTTTGGGTTGGTGGTTGACTTTGGGTTGGTGGTTGGGTGGGTGAGTTGGGTCGGTGGGTGGGTGAGTTGGGTCGGTGGGTGGATGACTTTGGGTCGGTGGGTGGGTGGGTGACTTTGGGTCGGTGGGTGGGTGGGTGACTTTGGGTTGGTGGGTGGGTGACTTTGGGTTGGTGGGTGGGTGACTTTGGATCGGTGGGTGGGTGACTTTGGGTGGGTCAGTGGGTGGGTGACTTTGGGTGGGTCGGTGACTGGGTGACTTTTTCAGGGTCGGTGACTGGGTGGGTCAGTGACTGGGGTCGGTGACTGGGTGGGTCAGTGAGTGGGTAGGTGGTGTCGGTGAGTGGGTGGGTGGTGGGGTCAGTGACTGGGTGGGTGAGTGGGAGACTGACTGGGTGGGTGAGTGGGAGACTGAGTGGGTGGGTGAGTGGGAGACTGAGTGGGTGGGTGAGTGGGAGACTGAGTGGGTGGGTGAGTGGGAGACTGAGTGGGTGGGTGAGTGGGAGACTGAGTGGGTGGGTGAGTGGGAGACTGACTGGGTGGGTGAATGGGTGACTGACTGGGTGGGTGGGTGTGTGGGTGACTGGGTGGGTGTGTGGGTGACTGGAGGAGGCCGCGCTTCCCCTCTCCGGTAGTGGCGCACGTGAGGGGGAGAGCAGGAGGCCCGGGCCGCGCTTCCCCTCTCCGGTAGCGGCGCACGTGAGGGGGAGAGCAGGAGGCCCGGGTCGCGGATTTGGGTGAGGTGGGGAGGGGGGAGAGAGTGAGGGGCACCGGGAGAGGAGGGGCACCGGGAGAGGCGCATGTGAGGGGGAGAGCAGGAGGCCCGGGTCGCGCGGCGCACGTGAGGGGGAGAGCAGGAGGGCCGGGTCGCGCTTCCCCTCTCCGGTAGCGGCGCACGTGAGGGGGAGAGCAGGAGGGCCGGGTCGCGCTTCCCCTCTCCGGTAGCGGCGCACGTGAGGGGGAGAGCAGGAGGCCCGGGTCGCGGATTTGGGTGAGGTGGGGAGGGGAGAGAGAGTGAGGGGCACCGGGAGAGGAGGGGCACCGGTAGCGGCGCACGTGAGGGGGAGAGCAGGAGGCCCGGGTCGCGGATTTGGGTGAGGTGGGGAGGGGGGAGAGAGTGAGGGGCACCGGGAGAGGAGGGGGGGGGGGTGTGTGGAAGGTGATCTGCGGTCCAACTGACGGGGGAGAGTGAGGCTGTGTGTGTGTGTGTGTGTGTGTGTGTTTTTTTTGGCCCGTCACTCTGCCTCAGGCCAATGAGAGGTGCGGGGGCGGGCCAAGGGGGTGGTGTGAGTGTGTGAGGCCAATGAGAGGTGCGGGGGCGGGCAGGCCAAGGGACCAATGAGATTGCCGCTAGGGACGCAGACATACAGTGCTTTCAGAAATATATAGTAGATAGATAGAGATACAGAGAGACTACAGATATATTCATACAGACTTACAGATCTGTTATTGTAACCAAAAATCATACATGATCACATGCCAACATTATGAACTATGAATGAAGATTAAGGTAAGTAATGTCTTACAGAGTTAAGACACAAGAAAATATAACATTAAAATGTATGCTGTTATATGGGTAGTTACTTAAAGTTGTATGTCAATAATATTAGTCATGAAATGACTATCTACATTACAAAAATAACCCAGATACATCTCATCTTGAACAAGAGCTAAGTGAAAGTCATCTTCCATTAACATGCCAAGTGTGTAATAATGTTATACCATGAATCAACTGATGATTAATAGATATTCATATGTTATAAAATATGCCTTCATTCAGTCAGTGAGCATTTATAAACATTAATGTGTACAAGGACATACTTGAATGTTATCAAGCATCTGTACATGATCATACATACACTATGCATGAAGAGTCTGCAGTAAACAACACCAGTACACCAAAAAAATTAGTGAATGTGATTATTTATTTTTGTTTATCCTTTTGAGAGCGAGTCACAGGCCTGCTTGTTGGCTGTTGTGTTTGCCTTTTCCCTCTGCCAAGTACTCTCGCCTTAACTGTACCACTTGTACTGGCCTGTGGCAGTTCTGTGGCACTGGGTGTGGGCTGTGGCACTTCAGGAGCACTAAGTGTGGGCTGTGGCACTTCAGGGGCACTGGGTGTGGGCTGTGGCTGTTCAGTGGCACTGGGTGTGGGCTGTGGCACTTCAGGGGCACTGGGTGTGGGCTGTGGCAGTTCAGGGGCACTGGGTGTGGGCTGTGGCACTTCAGGGGCACTGGGTGTGGGCTGTGGCACTTCAGGGGCACTGGGTGTGGGCTGTGGCAGTTGTGAAACACTTGACAAACATTGCAACAGTGGTGGTGGAGCACTTTCTTCTGTTTGTGTTTTTTTCTTCTTCCAAAAGCTGGTGATTAGTAATTGTTGCCCAAACTTTCTTTTGCGTGTCTCATTTGTAGGTGTCGTTTCCATCTTTTCAACAGATGATGTAAGCGGTTGGATGTTGACAGGGACCTGCACAGAACTTGCACCTACTGTACCTGTATCATCCTGAAGTGGGGAATGAAGAAGTGATGACTCTGGAGAAAAAGTAGCAGCATGTAAAGATCCATCCTCTGATGGGGTAAAGTGGAATTGTTGTTCTCTTGCTGTACTCCTAAACTGATTGGCGTGGCTTACATTCAGAACTAGTGCTTGTAATGTCCTGTTTAGATTTTGGATTTCTTTAGGAACTTGGATGATGACAATTTTTTATTTGTGATATTTCAGAGATTGACCTTTGATGCATCCTTTCATGCAATGACATCATCCTTTCATGCATTGACATCATTTCTGAATGGCGATGATTTTCTTCAAGCAAGATTTGTTCTTCAGAAGCTGCAATAGCTGAGTAGGTGTCACGAGCAGGAGGACTTGAATGCTGTGTTAATCCAGGAGTGTCAACATCTTCATGGTCACTTGAGTGAATTTGTCCTTGAGCGGCAACATCTGGTTCTACAAATAAAGAAAGACATTATGAACTGCCATGGAACTTTCACTGTTTTCACTATTATGATAGTTGTTCTCATAGTGGAACACATAACATGTTTAAATAATTTATTATTTGTGTCCAATTAAAAGATGATGCTTGAAGTAACAATAATGTTTCAACTCAGTGTGAAAGAAGAATGAATTAAAGGTTGTTGTAACATCACAACTCCTAGCTGATACTTTAAAACACACACAATACATGTTGTCAGGAAACACTACATCTCCTGTGACAATAACTGGTGTGAAGTTCATTACATGTGAAAGGCATTTATTTTGCATGGCAAATTAAATGCTTCAAATGTACATATTATATGGGCTGCACCTCATACACTCACCTTCCAGTCTTGATGATGACCTTGATGAGCCAGGTGACAAGACGTGTTCAGTGTCACATGACACTGGTGACACAGGAGCTGCAGGAGCAACTACTGCACCGACACACTTTATTCGAGCAAATACCCAGTATGTACCTGGCAGATACCTGGAATGCGCCGCTCCTCACCTCTGACAAGCCCCGTTGCGTTTGCCTTCCCAGCCTGGGTTCATGCCTGGCTGACGGGCGGCTGATCTGTTAAATGATAATGATTAGGATTTAATAGGCTGCAATGCTTCGCGTGTCTACCAGATGGCATAAATTCATGAATTGTAATGCAGTATATATATATATACTGTGCAGTATTGCAGCCAGCGGGAATAAAATGCTTCAATCCCTGCTTGGAAAATACCTCAATGCACTCGGGCAGAAAACAGTCACAAACCTCAATACACCCGGGTATACCCGAATTCGTGGGACTAGCCGAGCTCGAATAAAGTGTGTCGCCAGTGTATATAGAAGAATAACATCAGAATTTAATTGTCATGTGTACATAATTAACATGAAGTATCTGTACTGGGAGTAGTTATGGCTAAATATCAGCATCACATAACGAAATCACAATGATATGGTTAGGGCAATCTGTATATTATCCATCTTAACTTAAATGTACATGTGAACCTAATCGGCACATTTATTTTAAACACCATACAACATACATACAACATACAATGTTCATGCAGAAATGCGTTATAAAATTAACTGTTCTGTTGTACATACACTGCATATGTTGTGTAGTAATATAACTAGAATAATGTACATCACTACCATGAAAGCAAAGTTGACTCTGCTTAGAATTCAGCACCTAATTGTGGAAATGTGTATGAATGTGTTTAGAGATCTGTCAGAACATTTAAGAGAAGCAGGTGTAGCGCTCAATGTGGCTGACATTCAGCAACACATGCAGTGTGTTACTCACAGATGGTACTGGTGTTATAAGGTGGTGTATTTATAACGTTACAAGAATATATGAGTGAACGAATGACTAACGTACGTTTTAATATGTCATGGACTGGTGGGTGAAAGTATTCAGATAATTACCATTTCAAATTAATGTGATGAACTACTGTTCACCTTGTCAGCTTCTAACAACTGTAGTCCCTCCCCCAAGACTTGACACCACCCTGACCTTTTATTTGATTCTACCACCTGTAAGCCGTCCTACAAGACTTGACCCTGCCATGACCCTGTGATCTGGCTCTCTGCCCGACACCACCCCCTCTGTTCACCTCTGTGCTGCGATGACATATTAATTGCAGCTGGTTTCACACACCGGTACATGAGCGAAATAAAAATATGAAGTGAGCTACATATGAACACAATTAAATACCATATGGTACATGTTCCTATTTATGCTCACATTATACTACATGAAGTGAAAAAAGAGCTTTAATAAAACATAACGGAATTTGTTTGTGAAAATTATTCATGTTCGCCTTTGAATTCACAATATTCCATGGAAGACCTGATTACGCAGTAATGGCCTGTTTATAGGTGTAACATAGATTATCACTAATATATATATATATATTATATGTATATATGTATCGACACATACATGAAATAGTGAATTATGCATTTGTGTGCACAGACACAGTATAACGAAGTTATACATTACTGTGACAAAGAATGAATGCGGGTGTGCTTTGTGGTTATGCATGTTAACCCATTGTTGTCATCCACGATAGCCAATACATGTTTCCAAACTAAGGGCAGGGAGGGGTGGGGGGGCTAAGGGCAGGGAGGGGCAAGAGGGCAGGGAGGGCAGGGGGGCAAGAGGGCAGGGAGGGAGGGGGGAAGGGAGGGAGGGGGGCAAGAGGGCAGGGAGGGAGGGAGGCAATAGGGCAGGGAGGGAGGGGGGCAAAGGGCAGGGGGGGCAAGAGGGCAGGGAGGGGGGCAAGAGGGTAGTGAGGGAGGGGGGCAAGAGGCCAAAGGGAAGGGAGGGGCGGGGAGGCCAAAGGGCAGGGAGGGGCGGGGGGGGGCCAAAGAGCAGGGAGGGGCGGGGGGGGGGGTCAAAGGGCAGGGAGGGGCGGGGGGGCCAAAGGGCAGGGAGGGGCAGGAGGGCCAAAGGGCAGGGAGGGGCGGGGGGGCCTAAGGGCAGGGAGGAGCGGGGGGGCAGAGGGCATGGGAGGGGTGGGGGGGACAAAGGGCAGGGAGGGGCGGGGGGGACAAAGGGCAGGGAGGGGTGGGGGGCTAAGGGCAGGGAGGGGCAGGGGGCTAAGGGCAGGGAGGGGCAAGAGGGGAGGGAGGGCAGGGGGGCAAGAGGGCAGGGAGGGAGGGGTGTAGGTAGGGTGGGGGGCAAGAGGGCAGGGAGGGAGGGGGCAAAGGGCAGGGGGGCAAGAGGGAAGGGAGGGAGGGGGGCAAGAGGGCAGGTAGGGAGGGGGGCAAGAGGGCAGGGAGGGAGGGGGCAAGAGGCCAAATGGCAGGGGGGCAAAGGGCAGGGTGGCAAAGTGGAAAAGGGCAGGGGGAGGGAGGGCAGGGGGGGCAAAGGGCAGGGGGCAAAGGGCATGGGGAGGGAGGGCACGGGGGGCAAAGGGCATAAGGAGGGAGGGCAGAGGGCAAAGGGAATTAGGAGGGAGGGCAGGGGGGGCAAAGGGCAGGGGGGCAAGGGGGGCAAAGGGCAGGGTGAGTCAGGGACGCGGTAAATAACCAATTCCCCTGCGTTTCCTCACCTTGCACACGGCTGCGCTCCTCTTCCTACGGGTCTCGGCCGCGCTCCTCCTCCACCTCGGGCTGTGAGGAGGTGCTGTGCCTCTCGCGGGAGAGGCGGAGACAGCCGGAGGAGCAGCCTGTGTGAGTGGAGAGCCGCGTGCTCTGTGTGTGTGGGGGGGGTAGCGCCGGGTGAGTGGAGAGCCGCGTGCTCTGTGTGTGTGTGGGGGGGGGGTGAGCGGGGGGGGGTGAGCGGGGGGGATAGCGGGGGGAGGGGGTGAGCGGGGGGGGGGGGTGAGCGGGGGGGGTGAGCGGGGGGGTGAGCACCGGGTGAGTGGAGAGCCGCGTGCTCTGTGTGTGTGTGTGGGGGGGGTGAGCGGGGGGGGTGAGCGGGGGGGGGGGGTGAGCGGGGGGGATAGCGGGGGGGGGATAGCGGGGGGGGGTGAGCGGGGGGGTGAGCACCAGGTGAGGGAGTGGCCTATGGGTGGTGAGAGCCGTGAGGAGGTGAGAGTCCGCAGCAGAGAGTCCAAAGCAGGCTGGAGTTGATCTCCCGAACAGCGCAATCCCTCCGGCTCACTCGGTTCACTCGAAATCATCCAGGTAATTCTGGCATCAGGGATAAAGTTGCATTTGTTGCGACGAAACGCATCAGGGACGTACTTTACGACATTACGTCATCACGCTGCTGATTTTTTTTTTTTTTTTTTTTTTTAATTCCCTGCTCGCGCCAAAAAAAAACAAAAAAAAAATCCCCCTTCCTAATTGGGCAGACACGTGTTGGCGCGCTGTTATGCTCTATGTGAGCTGAGCAATCAAGTCTGCCCTTCCTTCTCTGCACAGAGGTAAGTTTTGATGTCCTCTCATGCATCCCCCTTGTATCTTGTGTGTGTGTCCGTGTGTCCGTGTCCGCGGGGGGGGGGTGTGAGGTGATCCTTTGCTCGGGAGGGGCGTGTGGGGTGATCCTTTGCTCGGGTGGGTGAGATGATGAGATGATCCTTTGCTCGGGTGGGTGAGATGATCCTTTGCTCGGGAGGGGGGGGTGATCCTTTGCTCGGGAGGGAGGGGGGTGGTCCTTTGCTCGGGAGGGGGGTGATCCTTTGCTCGGGAGGGAGGGGGGGGTTCCCCCTTGCCTCCTGCGCTCCCGGGTTGCGGGAGATGGGCGCAGGGCGGTTGTGGTGCGTGGTCACGGCTAGCTGGTGGCGCGCGCTCCCATGCTTTCCCGCTCCCGTTTCCATGCTTGTCCGTTCCCGTTTCCATGCTTGCCCGCTCTATGCGGGCGGAGTGTGAGGGGGAAGCTGATGATGTCACACATAGGGTGGGGGCTGGAGGTATGGTGCGCACGGGATGGGGAGGCTGGAGGTACTGTCGTGCACGGGGGAGGGGGCTGGAGGTACTGGTGCGCAGGGGGGGGGTACATTTCTTCCTCCATCCACGGTTGCTGGGCTGGCCCGCCTGGGGCGGGTGTTGAGTGCAGGGGAAGGTGGCCTGCTAGGATCGGTGCCTCATACTCCACTGTGTGTGTGTGTGTGTGTGTGTGTGTGTGTGTGTGTGTGTGTGTGTGTGTGTGTGTATGTGTGTGTGTGTGTTTGAGAGAGAATGTATGAGTGTGTGTGGGGGTGGGAGAGAGAATGTGTGAGTGTGGGGGGAGAGAGAATGTGTGTGTGGGGGGGGGAGAGAGAATGTGTGTGGGGGGGAGAGAATGTGTGAGTGTGGGGGGGAGAGAGAATGTGTGTGTGGGGGGGGGGAGAGAGAATGTGTGTGTGTGTGGGGGGGGAGAGAGAATGTGTGTGTGTGGGGGGGGAGAGAGAATGTGTGTGGGGGGGGGGGAGAGAGAATGTGTGTGTGTGGGGGGGTGAGAGAATGTGTGTGGGGGGTGAGAGAATGTGTGTGTGGGGGGGGGAGAGAATGTGTGTGTGTGGGGGGGAGAGAATGTGTGTGTGGGGGGGGAGAGGGCGTTCACTCAGACGCGTACTCACACGACTACCAGTACCACTCACACCAGCATCACTCCTCCCACGCCTTTCTGCCATACCTATAGCACTCACAAAGAACAGAAAAGAAATTTAAACACAATCGCACTGAACACTTACAAAGTGAAAACAACACAAAGATGTTAACAAAACAACACAGGACAAACTCTCTCTGGCTCTCACCCAAACTCTCTCTGGCTCTCACCCACACTCTCTCTGGCTCTCACCCACACTCTCTCTGGCTCTCACCCACACTTTCTCTGGCTCTCACCCACACTCTCTCTGGCTCTCACCCACACTCTCTCTGGCTCTCACCCACACTCTCTCTGGCTCTCACCCACACTCTCTCTGGCTCTCACCCACACTTTCTCTGGCTCTCACCCACACTCTCTCTGGCTCTCACCCACACTCTCTCTGGCTCTCACCCACACTCTCTCTGGCTCTCACCCACACTCTCTGGCTCTCACCCACACTCTCTCTGGCTCTCACCCACACTCTCTCTGTCTCTCACCCACACTCTCTCTGTCTCTCACCCACACTCTCTCTGTCTCTCACCCACACTCTTTCTGTCTCACCCACACTCTCTCTGTCTCACCCACACTCTCTCTGTCTCTCACCCACACTCTCTCTGGCTCTCACCCACACTCTCTCTGGCTCTCACCCACACGCTCTCTGGCTCTCACCCACACTCTCTCTGGCTCTCACCCACACTCTCTCTGGCTCTCACCCACACTCTCTCTGGCTCTCACCCACACTCTCTCTGGCTCTCACCCACACTCTCTCTGTCTCTCACCCACACTCTCTCTGGCTCTCACCCACACTCTCTCTGTCTCTCACCCACACTCTCTCTGTCTCACCCACACTCTCTCTGTCTCTCACCCACACTCTCTCTGTCTCTCACCCACACTCTCTGTCTCTCACCCACACTCTCTGGCTCTCACCCACACTCTCTCTGGCTCTCACCCACACTCTCTCTGGCTCTCACCCACACTCTCTCTGGCTCTCACCCGCACTGTCTCTGGCTCTCACCCGCACTCTCTCTGGCTCTCACCCGCACTTTCTCTGGCTCTCACCCGCACTCTCTCTGTCTCTCACCCGCACTCTCTCTGTCTCTCACCAGCACTCTCTCTGTCTCTCACCAGCACTCTCTCTGTCTCTCACCCGCACTCTCTCTGTCTCTCACCCGCACTCTCTCTGTCTCACCCGCACTCTCTCTGTCTCTCACCCGCACTCTCTGTCTCTCACCCGCTCTCTCTGTCTCTCACCTGCACTCTCTCTGTCTCTCACCCGCACTCTCTCTGTCTCTCACCCGCACTCTCTCTGTCTCTCACCCGCACTCTCTCTGTCTCTCACCCGCACTCTCTCTGTCTCTCATCCGCACTCTCTGTCGCTCACCCGCACTCTCTCTGTCTCACCCGCACTCTCTCTGTCTCACCCTCACTCTCTCTGTCTCACCCACACTCTCTCTGGCTCTCACCCACACTCTCTCTGTCTCTCACCCACACTCTCTCTGTCTCTCACCCACACTCTCTCTGTCTCGCACCCACACTCTCTCTGTCTCTCACCCACACTCTCTCTGTCTCTCACCCACACTCTCTCTGTCTCTCACCCACACTCTGTCTGTCTCGCACCCACATTCTCGCTGTCTCAGACCCACACTCTCGCTGTCTCACACCCACACTCTCGCTGTCTCACACTCTGGATCTGGATGTCTTATTTACCCTATATATCTTAACTGCCCTATACTACACCGAAACAACCTATACTGCTTTCTTCGAGATCTGACTCAAGCTTCACACGGGAGACATCAGAATCCCCCCTAACCCAGAAGACAGGTAGGGAACACCTCCCCTCCAATGTATAACATTGCGGGAATGAGGGTACCTGGATACTGAGGGACTGCGGATCAGGTAAGATCCCAGGTGGGATTGCTGCTTTAGATATTGTGAAGTGGGGGCATCCAGACACTGGTTAATGGGTTCAGCAAACTAGTCATTCACATCTAGCTTTTATTTCTAGATCCGACATTTACACACACACACACGTAACAAGGACTAATTGTAGTATAATGTAATACAATAAATACATTTATGTCAAAAATTAATGTTGTTCTGACTAGGAATTTATTAAATGTATTTTATTTATATATTTTATTTAAAGCGGGGTTGGGGTGGGACTGGGGTTGGGGGCGGGAATAGGGGCAGGGTTGGGGGCAGGACTAGGTAGATTTTTTGGTTGGGTGAGTAGATTTTTGGGTGATTTGTCGAACACTGTATATATATATTGTGACAGAAACCAGGGGATGGTAATAAATTCCATATATAGGGCTCCCAGGATACTGAACAGTTTCTATCCTGTCTGGCCTGGGAGTGCAGCCTTATAATACATGCACTCCATCCCACAGTTTTGGGCAAGCGCTGGAACTGAGGGATTTCTGTCACCTGTCATGCTAATTAGAAATCAGGTATGTAAGACTGATTTCCTGTTTGCTCTGGTCTCTTCTCCAGAGCCTGGAAGGCTGCTGAACACAGTGGGGAGAAGCCCCTTCCCCACACAGGTTCAATTGTTCTATTCATTTGGCTAACTCTGCAAAAGTACCTTGTTTTGTTGTTGGAAAGTGGAAAAGCCACTTCCACCCTGAGTTAGGGAAATCTAAGTTAAGTTATCGCTCAGGTGAGCAGCTTTTGTTTTGATGTGTTTTGTTGTATGCACTGTGGCAGTCCCAGTGCCTGGGACTGAATAAACCAGGCACAGCCTATTTAAAGGAACAGTACGTGACGCCTCCTCATTTAACCTACCCCAAAAGACCGTGTTCTAACCGTCCCGGACAGACGGCGGAGCCCCGGAGTAAGCTGTTTGTCACATATGGTGGAGAATGCGGGCAGAACACTAAAAGGTCTGGGGGTTAAAGAACTTTAAAAAAAAAAAAAAAAAAAAAGTTTTTTTTTCTCTCTCTCCAAACAAGATGGAAGACGTGGTGAGTGCGCTGGTACGCAATGTCGCTGTCCAGAAAGACGCGAATGAAGCCCAGCAACAGGCGAGTGAAACCCAGCGACAGCTGTTAATAGCCCAGCAAGAGACTAATGCAAACCAGCAAGAGACAAACCGCTTGCTGAGAGAGGAGCAACAGCGGTTCGCTCAGGGCTTACAGCAGGAACTCGAGATCCTGAGGGGGACTATCAGTAACCTTCCACTGGCAGCGGCAGCCCCAGTTCCGAAAATGACCAGGGCAAGCCACTACCTTCAGAAGATGGGACCCTCGGATGATGTGGAAGCCTATCTTCTCACGTTTGAACGCACGGCACAGAGAGAGGGATGGCCAGAAGCTGAGTGGGCTGGTCTAATCGCACCCTTCCTAAGCGGCGAACCCCAGAAGGCTTACTTTGATCTAGAGCCAGCCGAAGCTAACGTCTATGCAAAATTGAAGTTCGAGATCCTCGCCCGCCTCGGCGTAACCACGGCTGTTCGCGCCCAAAGGTTTCACGCATGGTCCTTCACGATGGATAAAGCCACCCGAAGCCAGATGTATGACCTCATCCACCTCGCCCGGAAGTGGCTACAACCCGAGATCAACTCAGCAAGCCACATCGTGGAACGGTTGGTCATGGACCAGTTCTTGAGGAAACTTCCCTCTGCCTTACGCCATTGGGTCAGTCGGAGTGACCCCCACAATGCGGATGAGCTTGTGGCCCTCGTAGAAAGGTACAATGCAGCAGGAGAGCACCCGCAACCCACAGTCGTGGAGCAACCCCACTACCCGAGGTTCCAGGACTCTTCCAGAGACGGTAAAAGGGTACCGGGGTTAAGGGGAGCTGAAGAGCGGCGACCACCTTCACGCAGCACCAGCAACAGTGGTTCGCACACTAAGGGCAATAGCCAACATGGGGAGCCGGGAAAAGGCTCTAAGTGGGACACAGACTATGTACCTAAATGTGTAAATTGTCATGAGAGGGGCCACACAGCAAAAATCTGCCCACTAAATGATGAGCCCATGCAATGCAACAGCGTGGAACCTTATTCGCTGTTGTCCCAATGTATGCGCCCTAGCCCAGAGGACCCCTTGAATAACCATCTGTGGGCATTTGTAAAGGTTAATGGTAGGAGGGTTCGGGCACTTCTGGACTCTGGGAGCATGGTCACACTAGTGTCCGAATACCTCTTGCCCATTAAGAAGAAACAGGGAAACAGTTCACAAAGAATGGCAATTTGTTGTATACATGGGGATAATCATGAATATTCCACTGTTGATGTTTTTTTTGAAACAGAGTTTGGTTCTTTAGATTTCAAGGTGGGTATTGTACCCAAACTGGCACATGATGTGTTAATAGGGACCGACTTTCCCCATTTTCTAAAAATGTGGTCCCCCGCTCAGAATAGCGCCCAGAGTTCAATAGCGGACCATAACGAAGTATTAGAAGAAATAAATCCTTTCCCGTTTTCAGAAATGGAGGTTGACGAGGGCCCAAATAAGAAGGGGGAAAAGGAGGAGTGCTGTAAAATTCCCTTCCCCATCACTACTTTGGTAGGGAATACCCCAAATCAGGATGTTGATCAGACACTTACCACCCCAGAACCGGATAAGACCCTCGCTGACCTAGAGGTCAGTCCTGGGAGTTTTAAGAAGGCCCAGTGGGAGGACCCCACATTAGAGGTAGCAAGGGGAAATATACGGGACCTGAATAGTACTCTTGGGCAACCAGATAGGTCGCTTGCTTACCCCTACTTCGAGGTAGAGAACGACCTAGTATATCGGGTTGATAAAAGAAAATCAGTTACAACTAAACAATTGTTGGTACCACGGACATTCCGTAATGTAGTGTTACACCTCGCACATAGTCACAGAAAAAAGGTAAGGTGCAAAACAGCGCTAATGATATTGATTGAAATTAAATAAATGTTCAGGCAGCCAGGTGGATGACTGGTAGTACAACCAGTCAGGGAAGCAAAATGAGAAAAAAGGTTAAACCGGCGCCAAAGGGGGGTAAATACCAGACCAGTGGAGGGTGTGACAGTCCAAATACAGTCCTTGGGATGCTGAATAGTGATGATTTCAACTCAGCAGTGTATATGTGGAAAAAGAAAAGAAAAAGATAATGGTGCAGTAAATCAACACAGGGGGGGGGGGGGGGAAAATGCACAGATAATTTACAGATAATGACAAACAAGACATACAAACATGAAACAATAGCACGGCCTAAATATTAATAAAAAGCAATTTATTTGTGTGGAAAGTGCATGAACCGCATCCGGAGGGGTAAAATTACAACCCTACTCACAGAATGCTGGAAGGGTACAGGCAATGATCTGGTGCGTGCAGCTGGGCTCTCAAGATGGCGACCGGAGCACTTGGGCTGGCGTCTACACGTGACTGGAATGCCAGGCTGGTGACTCAGATGACGGGACCTCTGGGCGGACGTGACGTCACCTCCGTTGTAATTTCTCCACCGGCTCACAGGTCTCCAGTCCTCCAGTCCTCCTCAGCAGCCGCAATATCGCCGCACCGGTTTTAAAACACTTTTCAGAGACTGCAGATTTCTCCTTTGGAACTGCAGACTTCTTCCACACAGTGAAACACTCTAAAAACTTGGAACTTCCCAACGCGTTTCGTACGCATGCGCGTACTTTTTCAAGGGATGCATCCCTTGAAAAAGTACGCGCATGCGTACGAAACGCGTTGGGAAGTTCCAAGTTTTTAGAGTGTTTCACTGTGTGGAAGAAGTCTGCAGTTCCTAAGGAGAAATCTGCAGTCTCTGAAAAGTGTTTTAAAACCGGTGCGGCGATATTGCGGCTGCTGAGGAGGACTGGAGGACTGGAGACCTGTGAGCCGGTGGAGAAATTACAACGGAGGTGACGTCACGTCCGCCCAGAGGTCCCGTCATCTGAGTCACCAGCCTGGCATTCCAGTCACGTGTAGACGCCAGCCCAAGTGCTCCGGTCGCCATCTTGAGAGCCCAGCTGCACGCACCAGATCATTGCCTGTACCCTTCCAGCATTCTGTGAGTAGGGTTGTAATTTTACCCCTCCGGATGCGGTTCATGCACTTTCCACACAAATAAATTGCTTTTTATTAATATTTAGGCCGTGCTATTGTTTCATGTTTGTATGTCTTGTTTGTCATTATCTGTAAATTATCTGTGCATTTCCCCCCCCCCCCCCCCTGTGTTGATTTACTGCACCATTATCTTTTTCTTTTCTTTTTCCACATATACACTGCTGAGTTGAAATCATCACTATTCAGCATCCCAAGGACTGTATTTGGACTGTCACACCCTCCACTGGTCTGGTATTTACCCCCCTTTGGCGCCGGTTTAACCTTTTTTCTCATTTTTTTTCTCACCTCGCACATAGTCATCCATTGGGGGGACACCTAGGGGTGGAAAAGACAAAAGAAAAGGTTCTCCGAAGCTTCTATTGGCCTGGGGTTCTGGCAGAAATTACGAATTATTGTTCCTCATGCCCAGCATGTCAGATCACCGCCCCGTTCAAGGCGTACCGCAGCCCATTGGTACCCCTTCCCATAATAGAGGTACCATTTGACCGGATTGCTATGGATCTAGTAGGACCCCTAATAAAGTCTGCTAGGGGACATCAGCATATATTGGTAATATTAGATTATGCCACCCGATATCCGGAGGCAGTTCCCCTACGTAGCACCTCTGCCAAAAACATAGCAAAAGAGTTAGTAGTTCTGTTTTCCCGGGTTGGAATTCCTAAAGAGATTCTATCTGACCAGGGAACACCGTTTATGTCCCAAGTAACAAAAGAGTTATGTAAACTCCTAAAAATCAAGCATCTCAGAACCTCAGTCTATCATCCACAAACAGATGGTTTAGTGGAAAGGTTCAATAAAACCTTAAAGAGCATGTTACGGCGGGCGGTCGATAAAGATGGGAAAAACTGGGATTGTTTGTTACCGTACCTGTTATTTGCCATTAGGGAAGTTCCCCAATCATCCACAGGCTTCTCCCCGTTTGAACTATTGTATGGCCGACACCCAAGGGGCTTACTGGATATAGCCAAAGAGACTTGGGAACACGAGGTTACCCCTTACAGAAGTGTAATAGAGCATGTTGCCCAGATGCAGGACCGCATTGCTGCAGTCCTACCCATAGTGAGGGAACACATGGAGAAAGCTCAAGAAGCACAGAGGAATACGTATAATAAGGGTGCTAGGGTCAGAATTTTTTTTCCAGGTGATAGGGTACTAGTTCTGGTTCCCACCGTGGAAAGTAAATTCCTTGCTAAATGGCATGGGCCATATGAGGTCTTGGAAAGAGTGGGAGAAGTAAATTATAAGGTAAGACAGCCAGGTAGGAGGAAACCTGAGCAAATTTACCATATAAACCTACTCAAGCCCTGGAAAGATAGAGAAGTCTTGTCAACCCTAGTAACCCCAGGTCCGTCAGAGAGTCAAGAAACTGACCCAGAGGTTAGCATAGCTGAAACCCTGTCCGTTCATCAGAAACAAGAGGTTCAGAATTTAGTGAGCAGAAACAAAGAAATCTTCTCTACACAGCCAGGTAGAACTAGCGTAATTGAACATGACCTAGTCTCTGAACCGGGGGTCCGAGTTAACCTTAAACCGTACCGAATCCCAGAGGCCAAAAGAGAGGCTATAAGTTTAGAGGTTAAAAAAATGCTAAAACTAGGCGTAATTGAGGAATCCCAAAGTGGGTGGAACAGCCCTATAGTCTTAGTCCCAAAGCCAGATGGTACAACAAGGTTTTGTAATGACTACCGGAAACTAAACGCGGTGTCAAAATTTGATACTTACCCTATGCCCAGGGTAGATGAACTTGTAGAGAGACTGGGCAAAGCCCGATATCTCACAACCCTAGACCTAACAAAAGGGTACTGGCAGGTTCCCCTCACAGAAAGGGCAAAAGAAAAGACAGCCTTCTCAACCCCAGACGGCCTCTTTCAGTATAGGGTGCTGCCTTTTGGCTTACATGGAGCTCCCGCCACATTCCAAAGAATGATGGATAAAATTTTAAAACCACATGCTCGGTATGCTGCTGCCTACCTGGATGATGTGGTAATCCATAGTGAAGATTGGCAATCCCACCTTCCAAAGGTCCAAGCTGTGCTCGACGCAGTTCGGTCTGCTGGACTAACTGCTAACCCCGCTAAATGCACCATTGGTCTGGAGGAGGCCAAGTATCTGGGGTATTCTATTGGCAGAGGTTTACTCAAACCCCAAACACTCAAAGTGGAGGCGATACAAGGTTGGCCAAGGCCAGTTACAAAAAAACAAGTAAGAACCTTTTTGGGGTTAATTGGGTACTATAGAAGGTTTATTCCCAATTTTGCGACTAAGGCAACCCCACTAACCGACCTCACAAAAGCAAGAGGACCACTTATGGTAAAGTGGTCCCCCGAAACCGAACAGGCCTTTAGAAGCCTGAAAGAAGCTCTCTGTGCCCAACCAGTGTTGGTCACACCTGACTTCTCCAAAGAGTTCGTAGTCCAAACCGACGCATCTGAGGTAGGGCTGGGGGCGGTACTCTCCCAGGAGTCTCAAGGTGAGGAACACCCCATCCTTTATTTAAGTAGGAAACTAAATCCCCAGGAGAAAAATTACTCCATAGTAGAGAAAGAGTGTCTCGCAATAAAGTGGGCTGTAGAGACGCTCAAATACTACCTGTTGGGGAGAAAATTCCGGTTGGTCACAGATCATGCACCCCTTACCTGGATGTGTCAAAACAGGGAAAAGAATGCTAGAGTGACCAGGTGGTTCCTAAGCCTACAACCCTTTAAATTTTCTGTGGAACACAGGTCAGGGCACAAACATGGCAATGCTGACGGGTTGTCAAGGATGCACTCCCTAATATCCATGGTCGCTCATCCCTCAGGGTCTGAGCTGGGGGGGAGGATATGTGACAGAAACCAGGGGATGGTAATAAATTCCATATATAGGGCTCCCAGGATACTGAACAGTTTCTATCCTGTCTGGCCTGGGAGTGCAGCCTTATAATACATGCACTCCATCCCACAGTTTTGGGCAAGCGCTGGAACTGAGGGATTTCTGTCACCTGTCATGCTAATTAGAAATCAGATATGTAAGACTGATTTCCTGTTTGCTCTGGTCTCTTCTCCAGAGCCTGGAAGGCTGCTGAACACAGTGGGGAGAAGCCCCTTCCCCACACAGGTTCAATTGTTCTATTCATTTGGCTAACTCTGCAAAAGTACCTTGTTTTGTTGTTGGAAAGTGGAAAAGCCACTTCCACCCTGAGTTAGGGAAATCTAAGTTAAGTTATCGCTCAGGTGAGCAGCTTTTGTTTTGATGTGTTTTGTTGTATGCACTGTGGCAGTCCCAGTGCCTGGGACTGAATAAACCAGGCACAGCCTATTTAAAGGAACAGTACGTGACGCCTCCTCATTTAACCTACCCCAAAAGACCGTGTTCTAACCGTCCCGGACAGACGGCGGAGCCCCGGAGTAAGCTGTTTGTCACATATGGTGGAGAATGCGGGCAGAACACTAAAAGGTCTGGGGGTTAAAGAACTTTAAAAAAAAAAAAAAAAAAAAAGTTTTTTTTTCTCTCTCTCCAAACAAGATGGAAGACGTGGTGAGTGCGCTGGTACGCAATGTCGCTGTCCAGAAAGACGCGAATGAAGCCCAGCAACAGGCGAGTGAAACCCAGCGACAGCTGTTAATAGCCCAGCAAGAGACTAATGCAAACCAGCAAGAGACAAACCGCTTGCTGAGAGAGGAGCAACAGCGGTTCGCTCAGGGCTTACAGCAGGAACTCGAGATCCTGAGGGGGACTATCAGTAACCTTCCACTGGCAGCGGCAGCCCCAGTTCCGAAAATGACCAGGGCAAGCCACTACCTTCAGAAGATGGGACCCTCGGATGATGTGGAAGCCTATCTTCTCACGTTTGAACGCACGGCACAGAGAGAGGGATGGCCAGAAGCTGAGTGGGCTGGTCTAATCGCACCCTTCCTAAGCGGCGAACCCCAGAAGGCTTACTTTGATCTAGAGCCAGCCGAAGCTAACGTCTATGCAAAATTGAAGTTCGAGATCCTCGCCCGCCTCGGCGTAACCACGGCTGTTCGCGCCCAAAGGTTTCACGCATGGTCCTTCACGATGGATAAAGCCACCCGAAGCCAGATGTATGACCTCATCCACCTCGCCCGGAAGTGGCTACAACCCGAGATCAACTCAGCAAGCCACATCGTGGAACGGTTGGTCATGGACCAGTTCTTGAGGAAACTTCCCTCTGCCTTACGCCATTGGGTCAGTCGGAGTGACCCCCACAATGCGGATGAGCTTGTGGCCCTCGTAGAAAGGTACAATGCAGCAGGAGAGCACCCGCAACCCACAGTCGTGGAGCAACCCCACTACCCGAGGTTCCAGGACTCTTCCAGAGACGGTAAAAGGGTACCGGGGTTAAGGGGAGCTGAAGAGCGGCGACCACCTTCACGCAGCACCAGCAACAGTGGTTCGCACACTAAGGGCAATAGCCAACATGGGGAGCCGGGAAAAGGCTCTAAGTGGGACACAGACTATGTACCTAAATGTGTAAATTGTCATGAGAGGGGCCACACAGCAAAAATCTGCCCACTAAATGATGAGCCCATGCAATGCAACAGCGTGGAACCTTATTCGCTGTTGTCCCAATGTATGCGCCCTAGCCCAGAGGACCCCTTGAATAACCATCTGTGGGCATTTGTAAAGGTTAATGGTAGGAGGGTTCGGGCACTTCTGGACTCTGGGAGCATGGTCACACTAGTGTCCGAATACCTCTTGCCCATTAAGAAGAAACAGGGAAACAGTTCACAAAGAATGGCAATTTGTTGTATACATGGGGATAATCATGAATATTCCACTGTTGATGTTTTTTTTGAAACAGAGTTTGGTTCTTTAGATTTCAAGGTGGGTATTGTACCCAAACTGGCACATGATGTGTTAATAGGGACCGACTTTCCCCATTTTCTAAAAATGTGGTCCCCCGCTCAGAATAGCGCCCAGAGTTCAATAGCGGACCATAACGAAGTATTAGAAGAAATAAATCCTTTCCCGTTTTCAGAAATGGAGGTTGACGAGGGCCCAAATAAGAAGGGGGAAAAGGAGGAGTGCTGTAAAATTCCCTTCCCCATCACTACTTTGGTAGGGAATACCCCAAATCAGGATGTTGATCAGACACTTACCACCCCAGAACCGGATAAGACCCTCGCTGACCTAGAGGTCAGTCCTGGGAGTTTTAAGAAGGCCCAGTGGGAGGACCCCACATTAGAGGTAGCAAGGGGAAATATACGGGACCTGAATAGTACTCTTGGGCAACCAGATAGGTCGCTTGCTTACCCCTACTTCGAGGTAGAGAACGACCTAGTATATCGGGTTGATAAAAGAAAATCAGTTACAACTAAACAATTGTTGGTACCACGGACATTCCGTAATGTAGTGTTACACCTCGCACATAGTCACAGAAAAAAGGTAAGGTGCAAAACAGCGCTAATGATATTGATTGAAATTAAATAAATGTTCAGGCAGCCAGGTGGATGACTGGTAGTACAACCAGTCAGGGAAGCAAAATGAGAAAAAAGGTTAAACCGGCGCCAAAGGGGGGTAAATACCAGACCAGTGGAGGGTGTGACAGTCCAAATACAGTCCTTGGGATGCTGAATAGTGATGATTTCAACTCAGCAGTGTATATGTGGAAAAAGAAAAGAAAAAGATAATGGTGCAGTAAATCAACACAGGGGGGGGGGGGGGGAAAATGCACAGATAATTTACAGATAATGACAAACAAGACATACAAACATGAAACAATAGCACGGCCTAAATATTAATAAAAAGCAATTTATTTGTGTGGAAAGTGCATGAACCGCATCCGGAGGGGTAAAATTACAACCCTACTCACAGAATGCTGGAAGGGTACAGGCAATGATCTGGTGCGTGCAGCTGGGCTCTCAAGATGGCGACCGGAGCACTTGGGCTGGCGTCTACACGTGACTGGAATGCCAGGCTGGTGACTCAGATGACGGGACCTCTGGGCGGACGTGACGTCACCTCCGTTGTAATTTCTCCACCGGCTCACAGGTCTCCAGTCCTCCAGTCCTCCTCAGCAGCCGCAATATCGCCGCACCGGTTTTAAAACACTTTTCAGAGACTGCAGATTTCTCCTTTGGAACTGCAGACTTCTTCCACACAGTGAAACACTCTAAAAACTTGGAACTTCCCAACGCGTTTCGTACGCATGCGCGTACTTTTTCAAGGGATGCATCCCTTGAAAAAGTACGCGCATGCGTACGAAACGCGTTGGGAAGTTCCAAGTTTTTAGAGTGTTTCACTGTGTGGAAGAAGTCTGCAGTTCCTAAGGAGAAATCTGCAGTCTCTGAAAAGTGTTTTAAAACCGGTGCGGCGATATTGCGGCTGCTGAGGAGGACTGGAGGACTGGAGACCTGTGAGCCGGTGGAGAAATTACAACGGAGGTGACGTCACGTCCGCCCAGAGGTCCCGTCATCTGAGTCACCAGCCTGGCATTCCAGTCACGTGTAGACGCCAGCCCAAGTGCTCCGGTCGCCATCTTGAGAGCCCAGCTGCACGCACCAGATCATTGCCTGTACCCTTCCAGCATTCTGTGAGTAGGGTTGTAATTTTACCCCTCCGGATGCGGTTCATGCACTTTCCACACAAATAAATTGCTTTTTATTAATATTTAGGCCGTGCTATTGTTTCATGTTTGTATGTCTTGTTTGTCATTATCTGTAAATTATCTGTGCATTTCCCCCCCCCCCCCCCCTGTGTTGATTTACTGCACCATTATCTTTTTCTTTTCTTTTTCCACATATACACTGCTGAGTTGAAATCATCACTATTCAGCATCCCAAGGACTGTATTTGGACTGTCACACCCTCCACTGGTCTGGTATTTACCCCCCTTTGGCGCCGGTTTAACCTTTTTTCTCATTTTTTTTCTCACCTCGCACATAGTCATCCATTGGGGGGACACCTAGGGGTGGAAAAGACAAAAGAAAAGGTTCTCCGAAGCTTCTATTGGCCTGGGGTTCTGGCAGAAATTACGAATTATTGTTCCTCATGCCCAGCATGTCAGATCACCGCCCCGTTCAAGGCGTACCGCAGCCCATTGGTACCCCTTCCCATAATAGAGGTACCATTTGACCGGATTGCTATGGATCTAGTAGGACCCCTAATAAAGTCTGCTAGGGGACATCAGCATATATTGGTAATATTAGATTATGCCACCCGATATCCGGAGGCAGTTCCCCTACGTAGCACCTCTGCCAAAAACATAGCAAAAGAGTTAGTAGTTCTGTTTTCCCGGGTTGGAATTCCTAAAGAGATTCTATCTGACCAGGGAACACCGTTTATGTCCCAAGTAACAAAAGAGTTATGTAAACTCCTAAAAATCAAGCATCTCAGAACCTCAGTCTATCATCCACAAACAGATGGTTTAGTGGAAAGGTTCAATAAAACCTTAAAGAGCATGTTACGGCGGGCGGTCGATAAAGATGGGAAAAACTGGGATTGTTTGTTACCGTACCTGTTATTTGCCATTAGGGAAGTTCCCCAATCATCCACAGGCTTCTCCCCGTTTGAACTATTGTATGGCCGACACCCAAGGGGCTTACTGGATATAGCCAAAGAGACTTGGGAACACGAGGTTACCCCTTACAGAAGTGTAATAGAGCATGTTGCCCAGATGCAGGACCGCATTGCTGCAGTCCTACCCATAGTGAGGGAACACATGGAGAAAGCTCAAGAAGCACAGAGGAATACGTATAATAAGGGTGCTAGGGTCAGAATTTTTTTTCCAGGTGATAGGGTACTAGTTCTGGTTCCCACCGTGGAAAGTAAATTCCTTGCTAAATGGCATGGGCCATATGAGGTCTTGGAAAGAGTGGGAGAAGTAAATTATAAGGTAAGACAGCCAGGTAGGAGGAAACCTGAGCAAATTTACCATATAAACCTACTCAAGCCCTGGAAAGATAGAGAAGTCTTGTCAACCCTAGTAACCCCAGGTCCGTCAGAGAGTCAAGAAACTGACCCAGAGGTTAGCATAGCTGAAACCCTGTCCGTTCATCAGAAACAAGAGGTTCAGAATTTAGTGAGCAGAAACAAAGAAATCTTCTCTACACAGCCAGGTAGAACTAGCGTAATTGAACATGACATAGTCTCTGAACCGGGGGTCCGAGTTAACCTTAAACCGTACCGAATCCCAGAGGCCAAAAGAGAGGCTATAAGTTTAGAGGTTAAAAAAATGCTAAAACTAGGCGTAATTGAGGAATCCCAAAGTGGGTGGAACAGCCCTATAGTCTTAGTCCCAAAGCCAGATGGTACAACAAGGTTTTGTAATGACTACCGGAAACTAAACGCGGTGTCAAAATTTGATACTTACCCTATGCCCAGGGTAGATGAACTTGTAGAGAGACTGGGCAAAGCCCGATATCTCACAACCCTAGACCTAACAAAAGGGTACTGGCAGGTTCCCCTCACAGAAAGGGCAAAAGAAAAGACAGCCTTCTCAACCCCAGACGGCCTCTTTCAGTATAGGGTGCTGCCTTTTGGCTTACATGGAGCTCCCGCCACATTCCAAAGAATGATGGATAAAATTTTAAAACCACATGCTCGGTATGCTGCTGCCTACCTGGATGATGTGGTAATCCATAGTGAAGATTGGCAATCCCACCTTCCAAAGGTCCAAGCTGTGCTCGACGCAGTTCGGTCTGCTGGACTAACTGCTAACCCCGCTAAATGCACCATTGGTCTGGAGGAGGCCAAGTATCTGGGGTATTCTATTGGCAGAGGTTTACTCAAACCCCAAACACTCAAAGTGGAGGCGATACAAGGTTGGCCAAGGCCAGTTACAAAAAAACAAGTAAGAACCTTTTTGGGGTTAATTGGGTACTATAGAAGGTTTATTCCCAATTTTGCGACTAAGGCAACCCCACTAACCGACCTCACAAAAGCAAGAGGACCACTTATGGTAAAGTGGTCCCCCGAAACCGAACAGGCCTTTAGAAGCCTGAAAGAAGCTCTCTGTGCCCAACCAGTGTTGGTCACACCTGACTTCTCCAAAGAGTTCGTAGTCCAAACCGACGCATCTGAGGTAGGGCTGGGGGCGGTACTCTCCCAGGAGTCTCAAGGTGAGGAACACCCCATCCTTTATTTAAGTAGGAAACTAAATCCCCAGGAGAAAAATTACTCCATAGTAGAGAAAGAGTGTCTCGCAATAAAGTGGGCTGTAGAGACGCTCAAATACTACCTGTTGGGGAGAAAATTCCGGTTGGTCACAGATCATGCACCCCTTACCTGGATGTGTCAAAACAGGGAAAAGAATGCTAGAGTGACCAGGTGGTTCCTAAGCCTACAACCCTTTAAATTTTCTGTGGAACACAGGTCAGGGCACAAACATGGCAATGCTGACGGGTTGTCAAGGATGCACTCCCTAATATCCATGGTCGCTCATCCCTCAGGGTCTGAGCTGGGGGGGAGGATATGTGACAGAAACCAGGGGATGGTAATAAATTCCATATATAGGGCTCCCAGGATACTGAACAGTTTCTATCCTGTCTGGCCTGGGAGTGCAGCCTTATAATACATGCACTCCATCCCACAGTTTTGGGCAAGCGCTGGAACTGAGGGATTTCTGTCACCTGTCATGCTAATTAGAAATCAGATATGTAAGACTGATTTCCTGTTTGCTCTGGTCTCTTCTCCAGAGCCTGGAAGGCTGCTGAACACAGTGGGGAGAAGCCCCTTCCCCACACAGGTTCAATTGTTCTATTCATTTGGCTAACTCTGCAAAAGTACCTTGTTTTGTTGTTGGAAAGTGGAAAAGCCACTTCCACCCTGAGTTAGGGAAATCTAAGTTAAGTTATCGCTCAGGTGAGCAGCTTTTGTTTTGATGTGTTTTGTTGTATGCACTGTGGCAGTCCCAGTGCCTGGGACTGAATAAACCAGGCACAGCCTATTTAAAGGAACAGTACGTGACGCCTCCTCATTTAACCTACCCCAAAAGACCGTGTTCTAACCGTCCCGGACAGACGGCGGAGCCCCGGAGTAAGCTGTTTGTCACAATATATATATAATTATTTTTGGTTTTTTTAGGACAACTATATATAAATATATATATATATATATAGAGAGAGAGAGAGAGAGAAAGAGAGAGAGAGAGAGAGAGAGAGAGACAGACATATATACAGATATATATGTAGGTATGCTTATATTGGGAAGAAACTATAAGTTTCAGCGGAAATATAGATAAGAACTGTAACATACTACACGCGTAGTACAGTAACATTTGTCACCTGGTGGAAATTGAGCCAAATAAATTTCGATATCTCTGTCCCCTGGCAAACCCTCCACGACGACAGGAAGAAATGTTTCCCGCATCTGCTCCTCCAATGGAGTTAACATTAGAGCTTGTGCTGGCGGCCCACCTCCAGTGGCAGAAGCATGCATCCGTTGCGCTTGGATTTTTTTCTTTAAGTTCGCCCTGATATCATCAAATCTCGTCCGCCAATTCGCGCGGTCCCTGACATGATTCCCACACGCAGACACAGCCAATGTTATTTGATTCCACATTTTTTTTGGAGGCTGAACTTGTCCGCCCTTGAAATACAATGCAAACTATATGACGTTAATTATTATTAGAAAAACAAGCTGTTTCCGAAAATGCTACCTGTTCCAAGAGATACCAAACATGCTGGTTTAGGTTTAATATGTGTAGCACATGAGCATTTACGTGGAAACATACAAATCTAAGGAAGTTTGCATGAATATTGTATGACCTTTGGCAAACTTTTTAGACTGATTGTTATGGTCGTTATAAAGCATGAAGGATTATGTGTGTAACAATTAACTTTAATTGATAGATATTAGAGAATAATAGTTTGATATTAAGACATCTCACATGAGATAGACGTAGACTTACCTAGTAAATGCCAATACAGAGTCATAGTGCTCCAAAATCCCTGTGACAAGAACTCTGTTTTCCTCTACATTGAAACGAGGATTACGTGGCCGCTCCACACGTTTCCTCCGACCACGTGCAGCCACAGACCTTGGCTGCTGCTGACTGGACTCTCCTTCTTCCAATGGAAGAGACTCCAAAAGTGGCCCACCACCAACCACCCCACCACCAGACACCCCAGCAGCACCAACACCAGACACCCCAGCAGCACCACCACCAGACACCCCATCAACACTAGCAACAGACACCCCAGCAGCACCAGCAACAGAGCCACCAGCAGCACTCGCACTCACAGCAACACCACTCGCACTCCCAGCAACATCATTCGCACTCGCAGCAACTGCACTCCCCTGAATCCTACGTTCACTCAGATGCGTACTCACACGACTACCAGTACCACTCACACCAGCATCACTCCTCCCACGCCTTTCGGCCATACCTATAGCACTCACAAAGAACAGAAAAGAAATTTAAACACAATCGCACTGAACACTTACAAAGTGAAAACAACACAAAGATGTTAACAAAACAACACAGGACAAACCTCTCACAATACACAACAACTCTCTCAGTCAATATGAAATATGTAAATCGCCCAGCTCTGTGTGTCTCTCTCTCTCTCCCAACAATACAGAGAATGAATAACAATACACGCTGCCTTTAAATGGGCCGCTCAATCCAAAACATGCTTGCTTCGGCAGATTCAGCAAGAAGTTTCATTTGCGAACCTAACACCACCCCGCCATGCACGCCGATACACTTGTGTGTGATCGGCAAATCATCGCCAGAGTGGGACCAAATGTTTTCGGCTTGATTCGGAAGGGATTCGGCACTTATTGCATACGGCGAGGGAAAATCGGCACAATCATGCCGATAAGGAACACTTGGCGAGAGGACTTTTTCGGCGCTTACTGCATAGAGCCCCTAGTCCCAGAATATTAAGCAGAAAGTGGGGGAAAGGGAAAAAATTATCCATTCCTCAGTTTCACATTTGCTGAGACTGTGGGATGGAAACTCCAAGTCAGAGTTACAGTGGTTCTGGTTTTCACTCACCTGCCCTCCTAATTGAGGAAGAGGAATAAAGTGCAGTTAGTTTGGCTGCTTTAGTCTCTATCTTAGAGCCTGGAGGCTGGGAGCATGCTGCTGCTCCCCAAGATCCAGTTTGGGGTAGGCAGCCCCCAACGTGTTGCAGCATCTGAGAATCTATTTGGATGCTGTCCCCATCTGACAGTAAAGGACTCAACGTCCTATCCGTGTGTTATTTAAAGTTGGTAACTGGCTTAGCCAGCCAACATTGCAGATAGGGATATGCTGTGAGTTAGACTCCTGACAGGAGTAGATGTTTGTTTTTATGATTTCTTCTGTTTCTTAAAGTGACAGTGTTTAAAATGTTTAGTGTCACTAATGAAAAAAGAAACCACTGAAGGTTGTGGGCTGAGTGCCCCTTATGTGTGTTTACACGTGTTGGTTCCCCTTTTCTACAAATTAAACCCTAGATGACTGTGTCGCGAAGAGCCTGGGCAAGCGGCAGCACTACACAAAGGGAGCCATTTGCCAAGGCATGTGCAGTTAAACGGTCATGTCTGCGCATGTGCAGGTAAACAGCCGCGTCTGCGCATGTAAACGGCCGCATTTGCGCAGAGAAACTGATGTGAATTTGCAGCGAAACGGCGCATCTGCAGGGAAAGTCGCGTCTGCGCATTTGCAGAAAAGCGTCTGCGCATGTGCAGGGTAACGGCCGCATCTGCGCACTTACAGCGAAGCAACTGCACATGTGCAGGTAAACGGCCGTGTATGCGCATGTGCCGCAGGACGGCCGCGTCTGCGCATGTGCAACAGAACGGCCGCGTCTGCGCATGTGCAGCAGAACGGCCACTTCTGCGCATGTGCAGCAGAACGGCCACGTCTGCGCATGTGCAGCAGAACGGCCGCGTCTGCGCATGTGCAGCAGAACGGCCGCGTCTGCGCATGTGCAGCAGAACGGCCGCGCCTGCGCATGTGCAGCAGAACGGCCGCGTCTGCGCATGTGCAGCAGAACGGCCTCTGCTGCGCATGTGCAGCAGAACGGCCGCGTCTGCGCATGTGCAACAGAACGGCCGCGTCTGCGCATGTGCAGCAGAAGGGCCGCGTCTGCGCATGTGCAGCAGAAAGGCCGCGTCTGCGCATGTGCAGGGAAACGTCTGCGCATGTGCAGGGAAACGTCTGTGCATGTGCAGGGAAACGTCTGCGCATGGGCAGGGAAACGTTCTTAACCAGAGATTACAAGTAACAGTTAGGTATTCGAATTATACAAAAACAAAAGCGCAGGGTGGGATCTGGGTTCTCACCCTTCGCCTCGAACAGTGAAAGCAAACGTGTTTCCAGTGGCGTATCACGGTGTTATGGCCTAACAAGGTAAAGCAAGGAGTGACGGCTCCAACAGGCAAACAACTAAGGCAGTGGCCCCACTGGCGCTGCCCGCGCAGTGTTTGCTGCTTTTAGTTGCATAAATCTTTGTGCAAGTCCCCGCTCACGCGGTGCGCACACACTCGTGCACGGACACGAACGCACACTCAAGCTTGACGCTTGAGTAAACAAAAAGTAAACAAAAAAATACGTTTCAACCGCGCTCAATTTGCCCGCAGCGCCCACCCGCGCGCGCTTGCAAAATAGCAAGGACACCCGGCGCTCATGCTTGGAGAGCTGGTGACGTCACCGGTCTCAAGCATGAGCTCGGTCAGCACCAACGGGGCCACAGCCTAATTCGTCAAACTAACAAGGAAACAGCAGATGGGACGACTGACCCAGATGTGTATTCTCCAGGCTGTTACTCCTTAATACGGAGCCTCAGCTTCGGGGACATCTTGCCATACTGTAACCCAACTCCTTAAGCGAACCTTTGCTATTATACCCAGGACACTAGTTAACAGCTTAGAAAAGCCCCAAGTTTTAAGCGCCAATCCTGCCATCTTAAATTCTCCCGTTCAACTGATCACCAGTAGCTACGTTATTGAAAGTAAAGACTGATGTGCAAGATGGAGGATTAAAATCTGCGCACGTGCAGGGAAACGTTTGCGCACGTGCAGGGAAACGTCTGCGCACGTGCAGGGAAACGGCCGCGTCTGCGCACGTGCAGGGAAACGGCCGCGTCTGCGCACGTGCAGGGAAACGTCTGCGCGTGGGCAGGGAAACGTCTGCGCGTGGGCAGGGAAACCTCTGCGCGTGGGCAGGGAAACGTCTGCGCGTGTGAAGGGAAACGTCTGCGCGTGTGCAGGGAAACGTCTGCGCGTGTGAAGGGAAACGGTCGCGTCTGCGCTTGTGCAGGGAAACGTCTGCGCTTGTGCAGGGAAATGTCTGCGCATGTGCAGGGAAACGTCTACGCATGTGCAGGGAAACGTCTGCGCATGTGCAGGGAAACGTCTGCGCATGTGCAGGGAAACGTCTGCGCTTGTGCAGGGAAACGTCTACGCATGTGCAGGGAAACGTCTGCACTTGTGCAGGGAAACGTCTACGCATGTGCAGGGAAACGTCTGCGCTTGTGCAGGGAAACATCTGCGTCTGCGCATGTGCAGGGAAACGTCTGCGCATGGGCAGGGAAACGTCTGCACATGGGCAGGGAAACGTTCTTAACCAGAGATTAGAAGTAACATTTAGGTATTCGAATTATAAAAAAACAAAAGCGCAGGGAGGGATCTGGGTTCACACCCTTCGCCTCGAACAGTGAAAGCAAACGTGTTTCCAGCGGCGTATCACGGTGTGATGGCCTAACAAGGTAAAGCAAGGTGTCGGCTCCAACAGGCAAACAACTAAGGCAGTGGCCCCACTGGCGCTGCCCGCGCTGAGAGCGCAGTGTTTGCTGCTTTTAGTTGCATAAATCTTTGTGCAAGTCCTCGCTCACACGGTGCGCACACACTCGTGCACGGACACGCACACACACTCAAGCTTAACGCTTGAGTAAACAAAAAGTAAACAAAAAAAAGTTTCAACTGCGCTCAATTTGCCCGCAACGCCCACCCGCGCGCTTGCAAAATAGCAAGGACACCCGGCGCTCATGCTTGGAGAGCTGGTGACGTCACCGCTCTCAAGCATGAGCTCGGTCAGCGCTAGCGAGGCCACAGCCTAATTCGTCAAACTAACAAGGAAACAGCTGATGGGACGACTGACCCAGATGTGTATTCTCCAGGCTGTTACTCCTTAATACGGAGCCTCAGGTTCGGGGACATCTTGCCATACTGTAACCCAACTCCTTAAGCGAACCTTTGCTATTATACCCAGGACACTAGTTAATAGCTTAGAAAAGACCCAAGTTTTAAGCGCCAATCCTGCCATCTTAAATTCTCCCGTTCAACTGATCACCAGTAGCTACGTTATTGAAAGTAGAGACCGATGCGCAGGCAAGATGGAGGATTAAATTCGCCTTTACGCTACAAAATCCCTGAATGGCTGGAATTATTATAAATCCCTCTGCCCTTTGTTAATTATGGCTGGGGAACATTGCGACCCCAATTATTTTCAGGGCTGGAGTTAGAGTGGAATGTCAGTTAGTCTGGTGCTGCTAACACAAAGAAGATATATATAATATATGTCACGGGGGACCAGAACTTTTAACACCTTTACCACCAGGATCACGATCATCAGACAGGACACAATAGCTGAATAAAGGAAAGTTTATTCTGGCAAGCCAGCAAACATACAAACCACAGTGTACACCCACCGACTGGGGCCTGGGGGAAGAAACCAGCCTCAACTAGGTGCAGGGGCCTGCTTCAGTAGGCTTGCCCTGAACGCTTCTCCGTCTCTTCTAAGTGCTATTCTACCAATAGCACTTTCGAATCACCCGCCAGTCGTAACATCACACTCTCCGTTCCAACTCTAAAACGCACCTGCTACTCTGATCGGCTGCTCCCCTTCCATAGCTCTCGGTTGCCTATCTTTTGCTGGAGCAGATGCCGCCGACCAATCAGAGCACGGATCATGATGATGCACCAGAGGACAAGGGCTCATCCGGCTGCACCAATCAGAAAAGGAGGACGGCCTAAGGACTCTGGACTGCCCACCGGGCATGAACTACGGGCGAGTGGGAAATTTGAGCTGGCCCATAGGAATAGTGTCTACAGGGCTGAGACCCAGCAACGGTTCCTCTGTCCAGCCCCATGCCCCCTGCGGGGTAGGCGCCTCAGTGTCTAGGGAGAACAAAGACTCTGCACTGCCGAGAATCAGTTCCCAGATCTGGGTCACAGCCCTTCTCCCACTCACCATTGTCCAGGTATTTAACCCGCTCCCAAGCTTGGTCACGAACCGGTATTTCTCTGTCTGTAGCCCAGCTAAGTGAATGACTGTGTCTGACCACGAGAAATACTAAAACACAAAGTACATTGCGGACTTGCTAACTGTGCGGGGAACACACTAACACAAGTAATAAAGTGCTTTTACAAACCCAGTCCCCAATTCACACAGTTTCCCCCTTCCAGCTATCACACAGTGATAAAGCTCTTTGCTGGAAGAGGTTACACCAAACACTTAACATTCAGGCCAGAACGAGCCTCTCAGAGGTGGCCTATCACACACGGTTTAGGGACAACCAGCCGGACTTCACCTTTATTATGTGAGGCTGGCTGTCCTCTACCGTCACAATATCAAAGGGAAAACATTAGAATTTAAATACTGGTAGCAAGATGATTTTTTTTTCTTTTTTCTCTTAACTCATTACAGAATAAATGAAATCCAAAAAAAGACCAAAAAAAAGGCCGGTAAGAACCCAAAAGATTAATAACCATCACTTCAAGGATTTTTCATGACTATCAGATGCCCTGGAGCTCCCCTCTTCATAGACTGGCTCCCCAGTCTCTCCGAGGAGTGTGAGGATGGGTTTTTGTCGTGTTACGTGGTGTTTTTCCGTTAGACGAGAAGGCACGTGGATTTCCACCATCCGCGCCTGGGTTGCAGGGCTGCCCGCGCGGCCATCTCGAACACTTCCCTCACTCCGTCATTCATCTTCGCAGAGCACTCCATGTATCCGAAGGCTCCGATCCGGTTGGCCATGTCCCGGCCTTCTTCCGGCTTCACCGGCTCCTGCGGGACGGAAAGAACGGCAGAACGATTAACATGGCGAGCGGCTCTCCGGAGAACGGTGTGATACTACATTACGAGACAATACGAGACAATACATCACAGACCGACAAGTACAATAAATTGCAATGCAAGGGTTAGTGCCTTTGAAGTAGGTGAGGTCAGTTTGAATCCCAGAATGAGCCTCTTTTCTCAGGAACTGAAGTTTGGGTGCAGGGGACGTCATCCCGGCAGCGCTGTATGTCCAATTTTATTTCCCAACTACCAGCACTTACATAGGAAACACATTACAGGTCTAAAACAGTCCCCTTCCCTAACAGAGGCGCCAGTAACTGTGCAGAGCAATGTGTTGCAGACCCTCTGGCAGCCAAATGGTTAAACAAACGTAAAGCCACACGTAATAAACACGCTGAAAACATGTAACCAAAGCAACTAAAGACAAACCCTTCTAAATCTAACTTCTGTGGTTACATACGGGCTCAGCCTTAACGAGGGGATCTTAATGTAACAACGTCATGTTTGCAATGGCCCCCATTAATTCAGAGCCCACACTAATAAGAAACTCCCCCCGGGGAACGTGTGTCCTGAGATATGTAGATTTTTGTGCCATGTCTGCGGAGTCACAAATAAAATGCTCTAACATAACCCTCTGATGACATTACAACTTTCTATTGGCTGCCAGACACTCCGACACTGTGGCCATTTTGTGTCACCAGTCACTTAAGAACTGGTAGGCCATGGATCGGCTCCCTTTAAAGTGTCAGGTTTGTGTAGATTTTGCTGTTGTCTCAGTTAAGAAGCTAGTGGTCTCCAGAAAGACGTTCATTTCAGCTCTGGTAAGCCCTTGCTTCCTGATATCCTTACCTCTGAAGTGACTGCCGGTAATCGCTCTGGCTGGGCACTAAATATGGCCGTTTAAAAGTCTCACGGGCCAATAGGAAGCTGCGATATCATGCCTTGCGGGATTGAGATAGCGGCAGCAGCACCTTTAGAAGTACGTACCCTGGGAAGCAGGGAGAAGAGAAACGCAGGAGGGGTACAGACCTGCTCATCGTTACGCAGGTCTTTCTTGTTCCCCACCAGGATGATCGGTACATTGGGGTAGATACGTTTCATCTTCGGAGTCCACTTCTCAGGGATGTTTACTGTCACAAAAATAAATCAATCCTCAGTGTCTGTGCACAGGAGAGAGGGACGGAGGAGATCTCACACACTAACATCAGTGTCTGTGCACAGGAGAGAGAGACGGAGGAGATCTCACACACACTAACATCAGTGTCTGTGCACAGGAGAGGGGGACGGAGGAGATCTCACACACACTAACATCAGTGTCTGTGCACAGGAGAGAGAGACGGAGGAGATCTCACACACACTAACATCAGTGTCTGTGCACAGGAGAGAGGGACGGAGCTCAATCACACACATGATAGTGAGACAGAGGGGATCTCACACACAGTAACGTCAGCGACAACACAGGGTAGGAGAATAACAGCAGATACAGCGAGTGTTTAAGGAAAGACGGCAAATCTAGGAGAGAAATGTGCTCGGGGACAAGGGGAACAGGTTAACCCTTTCACTGCAACACATGCTGAAGTATTTCATATTCAAGCTTGGAGAAAAGGTGCCCTCACTGGACTCCCGCACAAATGCCTTGGGTGCACGTCCATCACCGGTAAGGGCGCTATCAATATTAGGGTAAAATCTCCTTCAGCTGAAGAATAAACAGCGGCTCTCCAGAGGTCTATCTCAAAAAGTATCTTCTGGAGACCCGCTGTTTGTTCTTCAACTGAAGGAGATTGTACTCTAGTATTTTATATGCCTACATTAACATAACCAAGTACGGATCGGATGGAGAGCGTTCAAGTGCAGTGATGTGTCAGCGATTCAATCGATCTTTCCTACCTAAACTGTCCGGGTTATCGATGGAAAAGCACATTAATATAACGTCGGCGTCCGGATAGGATGGGTTCCGCCGCAGCCGGTAGGAATCTTCCGGTCCGGGTGGGTCCCACATGACCAGCTCCACCTAGTGGCAGAGGAAGGAACAGAAGCGTCCATATATAAGGCTGCGGCCAGGCAGGGAGCGGGCGCGCTGGCGCTCATGTGCGGTGACGACATGCTCCATGCTCGGCTGGGAGATTTGTAGCCGGCTAGGTGCGTGCGGGGCTCGGCCATGACGTCACAGATCTGGTTCTCCCTCACGTGACGCGCCAGCGAGAGGCAAATTCAAGTTTGCTTGCTTCGGCAAGCAGCTAAGCGCCGAGCATGCGCAGGCATTTGCTCAATGTCACCCTGGCCACAGCCTAATAATGCACAAGGCTCTGACAGAGTGCACCCTCCAGATGGACCTCCACGTCCCCAGCCGCCTGGTATCCGTCCCCGGGTTCCTACCCGTGTGACATCAACTTTAATCTCCTTTAAGTAGAAGTCAAATAAGGTTGGGAGGTTATCTTTCGGGAACTCGTTCCTGCAGAACACGATTTCGAGGCAGGTCTTTCCGCACTTTCCATCTCCCAAAAACACAAGCCTCTTCTGGGCGTATGCTGTTTCCGCAAAAGAACAGGAGAGATGTTACACACAGGACAGCCCCTCACCCCATCTCTCTGCCAGAGGGGCCTGCACAGGACAGCCCTTCACCCATCTCCCTGCCAGAGGGGCCTGCACAGGACAGCCCCTCACCCCATCTCTCTGCCAGAGGGGCCTGCACAGGACAGCCCCTCACCCCATCTCCCTTCCAGAGGGGCCTGGACAGGACAGCCCCTCACCCCATCTCTCTGCCAGAGGGGTCTGCACAGGACAGCCCCTCACCCCATCTCCCTTCCAGAGGGGTCTGCACAGGACAGCCCCTCACCCCATCTCCCTGCCAGAGGGGCCTGGACAGGACAGCCCCTCACCCATTTCCCTGCCAGAGGGGCCTGCACAGAACCCCAGCACTGCTTTGCTTGCCACTTGCGAACAGACTCCTACAAAACTCTCAGTAATTACATAAACCGGCTCCAGTCTCATAATTATAATCTTTGCTGCCGCTCTCACATAGTAGCAGTTACTATTAGCGCATGCGCAGACTGCGCTTCTAATGGCCGCGCAGACTGAGCTTCTAACGGCCGCGCATGCCCTGAAAAGAACGCCAGTGTACGCATGCGTAGAACAGACCGTACGTACCCCGAGGTGCTTTGGCAGGCACGCATGCGGTGAACATCGCGAATTACATAATATTCAGCCTCCGGACAAGCAGCGCATCACTGCAGTACACGCATGCGCAGAACAGATCACCAAGCCGTCACAAATGCTGAAGACGTTATATTATGCGCGCATGCGCAGTCCAGGCACGTCACGATTAAATTTCATCAGGCATGCGCACACTGCCATTACCCAAAGCGCATGCGCAATAACAAACACCCCATGGATGCGTTACTTCACCAACGCACAGCTGCGCACACACCCCTTCCCAGTCACTGGGACTCCCCCACAGCCCAGCACTCAGTCTCAGCACGCAGAGCACGATGGTGGCACTTTCCTCAAGTGCAATTCCACCACATACCTTCCTATAACACTCTCTCCAACACATACCTTCCTATAACACTCTCTCCAACACACACCTTCCTGTAACACTCTCTCCAACACATACCTTCCTATAACACTCTCTCCAACACACACCTTCCTATAACACTCTCCAACACAAACCGCCCTGTAACACTCTCTCCAACACACACCTTCCTATAACACTCTCTCCAACACACACCTTCCTGTAACACTCTCCTTAACACACCATCCTGTAACACTCACCTTCCTGTAACACTCTCTCCAACACACACCATCCTGTAACACTCTCCAACACATACAGTCCTGTAACACTCTCTCCAACACACACCTTCCTGTATCACTCTCCAGCACACACCTTCCTGTAACACTCTCTCCAACACATACCTTCCTATAACACTCTCTCCAACACATACCTTCCTGTAACACTCCAACACATACCTTCCTATAACACTCTCTCCAACACATACCTTCCTGTAACACTCTCTCCAACACATACCTTCCTGTAACACTCTCTCCAACACTCACCTTCCTGTAACACTCTCTCCAACACACACCATCCTGTAACACTATCCAACACATAAAGTCCTGTAACACTCTCTCCAACACACCTTCCTGTAACACGCTCTCCAACACACACCATCCTGTAACACTATCCAACACATAAAGTCCTGTAACACTCTCTCCAACACACACCTTCCTGTAACACTCTCTCCAACACACACCATCCTGTAACACTATCCAACACATAAAGTCCTGTAACACTCTCTCCAACACACACCTTCCTGTAACACTCTCTCCAACACACACCTTCCTGTAACACTCTCTCCAACACAGTGTGTGGTCCCGTGGGGTCCGGTGGCGGAGCACTGCAACGCAAACAATGGGGGCTGCAAACCAGTTCAGGAATAAAAAAACGATTTATTGCGTGGTCATAAGGAGTACAAAAACACTCTGACGCGTTTCAGGACCTAAGTCCCTTTATCAAAGAGTAGATGCGCGTCTGCTATGTTCCCCGTTATAAACTCTGGCTCCCGCCCCCAACGATGACGTTACTGGGACTCCAAATCTCGCACGAGTTGCTGACCAGACTAACCCATTGGTGAATATGACAACCAATAGCGCAACTAGCTGAAGAATAGCCTCCCCTGTGGGTGTGGCCTGGGAGCCGTGTGTATAATGGGAGAATAGCAATATATACAAAACACAACGTGAATATACCATACATGCTTACTAAGACTTTACTAATTAAAAGCTCGATCATTAAAAACAACAAGAGGTGGAGAAACTGTCTACTGTCTAGCATATATACTATTATGCTAGATCTCAGGAAGTGATATATATCAGATAAGCACGTCTTATCAATACATATGAACAAGATAATACTACCAAATGTACAGTCTTATCAACATAGCATAATCCATTTTATGTGCATCTGATAGCCACACTGAGTACATAGGGGTATTTGAATCATAAATTTTATGATTCAAATACCCCTATGTACTCAGTGTGGCTATCAGATGTACATAAAATGGATTATGCTATGTTGATAAGACTGTACATTTGGTAGTATTATCTTGTTCATATGTATTGATAAGACGTCTTATATGCTAGTGGCCGAGCTACTTTTGACATTATCCTGTAACACTCTCCAACACATACCGTCCTGTAACACTCTCCAACACATACCGTCCTGTAACACTCTCTCCAACACACCTTCCTGTAACACTCTCTCCAACACATACTGTCCTGTAACACTCTCTCCAGCACACACCTTCCTATAACACGCTCTCCAACACATACCTTCCTGTAACACTCTCTCCAACACATACTGTCCTGTATGTCAGGAATCGGCGTTCTCCTCGCTTCCCACACAGAGCACTCCCTCTCCGCAGGGAGCCCCTGGACACACAAAACAATCCTGCCTTACCGGCCTCCACGGCTCCTCGCCCCTGCCGCCGTCGCGGGATCACTCCCATCGGCGATTCCTCTGCTCAGCGCCGGGCGCGCCCACGCCCTCCTGCACGCACACCTACACGCACGCCAGCCCCAGACGTTATGTGCATGCATTCCCAGCTTACAGAGCACACGCCTAACAGAGCACTTTTTTGTTTTACTGGGGATTTATACAGTACCTTTATGGTATATATGGAGTTCTCTGTTATTCCTCCAGCATAACTAGTACACCTTCTTGCTTATATTACCATAGTAAGTCTCATACAGCCTTTATTTATGCTCGAGTGTCTGGATTAATTATTGCTGTGATTAAGTGTACATTCACATATATGTACCTAGGATAAGCTGAGCCCTGAACACTGGGATCATATCCCATACAAACACTCTCTCCAACACATACCGTCCTGTAACACTCTCAAACACACACCTTTATGTAACACTCTCCAACACATACCGTCCTGTAACACTCTCCAACACACACCTTCATGTAACACTCCAACAGATACCATCCTGTAACACTCTGCAACACACACCGTCCTGTAACACTCTCTCCAACACACACCTTCCTGTAACACTCTCTCCAACACATACCGTCCTGTAACACTCTCTCCAACACACACCTTCCTGTAACACTCTCTCCAACACATACCGTCCTGTAACACTCTCAAACACACACCTTTATGTAACACTCTCCAACACATACCGTCCTGTAACACTCTCCAACACACACCTTCATGTAACACTCTCTCCAACACACACCTTCCTGTAACACTCTCTCCAACACATACCGTCCTGTAACGCTCTCTCAAACACATACCTTCCTGTAACACTCTCTCCAACACACCTTCCTGTAACACTCTCCAACACATACCTTCCTGTAACACTCTCTCCAACACATACCTGCCTGTAACACTCTCTCCAACACATACCGTCCTGTAACACTCTCTCCAAAACATACTGTCCTGTAACACTCTCTCCAACACATCCTGTCCTGTAACACTCTCCAACACATACAGTCCTGTAACACTCTCTCCAACACATACCTTCCTGTAACACACTCTCCAACACATACCTTCCTGTAACACTCTCTCCAACACATACCTTCCTGTAACACTCTCTCCAACACATACCTTCCTGTAACACTCGCTCCAACACATACCTTCCTGTAACACTCTCTTCAACACATCCCGTCCTGTAACACTCTCTCCAACACACACTGTCCTGTAACACTCTTTCCAACACATACCTTCCTGTAACACTCTCTCCAACACATACCTTCCTGTAACACTCTCCAACACATACTGTCCTGTAACACTCTATCCAACACATACCTTCCTGTAACAGTCACTCCAACACATACCTTCTCGTAACACTCTCCAACACACACCTTCCTGTAACACTCTCCAACACATACCTTCCTTTAACACTCTCCAACACATACCGTCCTGTTACACTCTCTCCAGCACATTCCGTCCTGTAACACTCTCTCCAACACACACCGTCCTGTAACACTCTCTCCAACACACACCGTCCTGTAACACTTTCCAACACATACCGTCCTGTAACACTCTCCAACATGTAAAGTAAAAACCCCTTTTTTGGCTTCATTCATTGTAACATCGGCGGAAGAAGAGATCAGTGTATCTCGAATACTCACACAAATAAAAGCATTTCGTTAGCCACAGAACGGTATCGTCTATTCATTTTTTATGTTATATATATATATATACACATACACACACACACACACACACACACACACACACACACACACACACACACACACACACACACACACACACACACACACACACACACACACACACACACACACACACACACACACACACACATATATATCATACATATGAGATTTACAAGTTCATTACTAAGTATAATCCCTGTGCTTATTTGATCAAAAGAACTCTGAACAAACATTGGGGAATCCTTAGGAGCGACCCGTATATTGGTTCAAAGTTGCCTGGGCGGACTCCAGTGGTCTTTAAGAAGACTAGGAACATTAAAAACATCTTGGCGCCCAGTCAATTCAAGTCAATAAAATCTGTTACTCTAGTGGAGAGGTCATTTGCAAGTGGTAACCATAAATGTGGAAGAGGTCGCTGCATTACATGCAAGCATCTCAAACCAACCCAGGAGATTTTTTCACACAGCAATCATTCAAAACATTCAGTAATAGGCCATATCACCTGTCTATCTACATATGTTGTGTATGCAATCTCTTGTAGTTGTGGCCCACAATACATCAGTAGGACGATGCGTTCATTGGCAACACGGTTTCTTGAACACCGTCGCAATGTTATAAGGGGCTTCCAGATGCACAGTCTGTCCAGGCATTTTCTGGAAAAACATCAAAAAGATCCAAAGACGATGTCCATTATGGGCCTGGAAGTTGTCCCACCCTCAATTTTAGGGGGGATTCAAGAAGCTGTGTGCCAAGGAAACATTCTGGATATACACTCTGGGTACCCTGTCACCAAAAGGGTTCAATGAGTGCATAGATGCGAGTACGATCATCCAGTCCTTTCCCAGGTCTCTCTGTCCAGTCTAAGGAGTCTCATTCGGTCGTTCTCAAGTAGTCAGCAGGTTTTTGTTTTTTTTCTCGATTTTGGTCTGATACCAGAATGACTGGTATATAGTCATTTAATTAATTACATTTTGAGGGAGTGTAGTTGTGTAGTTTTGGCTCCGCTGACTTTCTCTTCTTGTTTTATGTATATCTCTGTTAATTTGACAGGGTTCAATGCATCATGTTTTCCTGTAATTCCCTTGCACGCGCTGTACCATTAGTGTGACCCTTTTCATGCATATTGTATTCCTGTCAGGCTTTTTTAATCATTTATATAGTATATTAGAACAGATCACCACATCACCTTTGTCCTTTTGGATTTCATCTCTATCAGAGGTTAAGTTTCTCCAGAGAGTTGCTCTTACAATTACCAGTGCCAAATTTTTCTTTTTACATCTTTCTTTTCAGTTGGTTTTTATGATGTGTATGTTGATGATTAAGATTGCATTTTATAAACTAGCAATGCTATCATTATATGATTCATATCAGTGGTGTACTGCTTAATATATGTATTCTGGCTGTGCATTCACCAGTGCTATGGTTACCACCAGACTCTTGACAAGCACAGAGGGAGCACGATTAAGAATTCTATTTAATCAATTACTATCAGCGGAGCCCAGTGCTTTAAGAGGATGGTGGACCCATCAGCTTTTTAGCCTCTGAAGAAGTTTTTAGGATACAACGAAACGCGTAAATCCCCAGCAAAACGGCGCTTTCATCATGGGACGTGTGAAGCTTATGTAGCCCTTTTTCTAACACGCTAAAGCGACTACGGGTAACTGCACGCATCTGCGGCTCCAGGAAATATGAGCCTCCGCTAGCTGGGAGCCTGGGGTAACACTTATAGCGCAGCGCCTCCACTTACCCAGGATGCCCGTGATGTGAGATTCCCCTGGGCAAGAAACATATATACACACATGTATGATGCAACCAACTTTACTATATGCACAATAACCTTAGCACTCTATCATATTAATACACACGCAGCATATAACCCAACACATATCCTATAATGCAATATAACTTTAACGCAGCTAAATGCTAATGTCCTTATACCTTGAGTGGCTCGGCCACGCTCTTAATGAGTATTGTCCTGTATAGTAGTGGCTCAGCCACGCTCTTAATGAGTATGTCCGGGTTCCGCCACCGCGTGCCCCACACACCGTGTCCTTGCGCTAGTAGTTAGAATAACTCAGTGTATTAGGCCTTTGGTCACTCACTAGTGTCCTCAAAGAGTTACGCCTAAGGCGGGATCAGCGCCTGTTGACCGGTGTTGGTGCACTTTACGTAAATACCTTCCGGTCACAGAGGTGACCGGTAATGCTTCGAAAAGGATCAGCCGAATCCTTGCTTGTCTTTGATGTCTGCAGTGCAGCTGTCTAGTCCCAAGCAGCTCACCAGCAAACCTGCTCCGCACGCTTGTCCCTAACTGTCTACACAGTAAGGTGACTGATTGCTACCACTATGGGCGTCCCTGCAGCACAGCAACCTACTGTGACTCAGGGGTTTCTCCTAAGGGCCTGCGGGGTAAAACTAGCCTATGAAGGCGGGTCACAGACCCCCTGCACGCATACACCCTCCTCCTTTACCTTCCAGAACCCCTCTGTCTAGCGTGACCTCTCCCCCACGCTTCCCTTTCCTGTCCCTGTCACCCTAGCCTTCTGATTGGTTCTTCACATCAGGTGACTGCCCAGGAGCTCATGGGAATTGTAGTTTCTCCACGGAGCCTCTCTGCCTAATCTGCACAGACACACAGCTCAGCTATTGCATCACACTGCCTGTCTCACTCTGCTAGGGCACACTGCAACACTGTTGCAAACACTCCACAAGCTTCTCACTGAACAGACATATGAGGTTCCTACCACATCCTTACATTCTCCCCCTTGCAGAATCCAACGTCCTCGCTTGGGCTACACCTACATAACTATACACAGAATGTTATATAATAAAAATGCAGTTCAATTATATAACTTAGCACATTCGCATTGACTGTATACGATACTACTGCTGAGCCTCATAATGGGGTGCCCCAAATTGATCATAAGCCATCCTCATTGGAGGTTGACTAGCTCTTTGGCTTCTGCGAATTTGCTCTTCAGCTACCTCCTCGGGAGAGTAGCAATTCCCATTTGGCAGTTCCAACTCTGCCCTTCAGGGGCTTGATAAGTCTGCAAAGTCTCTTTGTGGCACAAAGCACGGGCTCTGCGGGTCTAGTGGCTGGCTCATGGGAGTCAGCGTATCTGTCGTTGGACCAAGGGGCTCTTTACCCGTAGCTCCTTCGGGAGATGCCCCCGCGGCCGGAAGGCCCCTTTGAGAGGTTCCCTCCATAGGATTTTTAGAGGTGGCATTTATTACAGTCTCTAGGCCATCCGCTGTACTTTCAGTTTCTCCATCAATTGAAGCAGTGGGTACCTCCAATTCGTTGTCCCCTACTTGAGGTATGGGGAGTAGGTGATTCCTATGCCACACCTTTACCCGGCCTTCGGAGTCCTTGATGCGGTATACCGGGAGGCCAGGTATCTGTGATTCTACCTCATACACCCCATCTCTCCACCGATCAGCCAGTTTGTGCTTTCCGGGAATGCCTAAATTACGAAGGAGAACAGCATCCCCCGGGTGAATCTCCTTATGTCGCACCTTGTGGTCATAGCGCCTTTTGTTACCCGCATTCAATTGCGCCGCCCCCTGTTCAGCCAATTTATAGGCCTGCTGCAGGCTGTCCTGTAACCTCTGTACATAACGGAAATGCGTTCTGTTGGATACCCCATCGGTAGATATCCGCAGTCGCACATCCACAGGTAGTCGGGCTTCTCTCCCAAACATTAAGAAGTACGGAGTATACCCTGTAGACTCGTGTCGAGTACAGTTATAGGCATGCACCAACGTCTCCACATGCTTGCTCCACTCCGTCTTCTGAGAGCCTTTTAATGTCCCCAGCATGTCCAGCAGTGTTCGGTTGAACCGTTCGGGCATAGCATCCCCTTCTGGGTGGTACGGGGTAGTCCGTGACTTAGCTATGTTTAACAACTTCAACAGTTCCATAATGAGAGTGCTCTCAAAATCCCTGCCTTGGTCAGAGTGGAGTCGGTTCGGTAATCCATAATGAATGAAGTATTTCTCCCACAATACTCTAGCCACTGTTACCGCATGTTGATCTTTGGTGGGGAACGCTTGGGCGTACCTTGTATAGTGGTCTGTAATCACTAGTACGTTACCGATGCCCCGGGTGTCTGGCTCGATACACAAGAAATCCATGCACACCAAATCCATAGGACCAGAGCTTTCAGATGGGCCATGGGGGCTGCCCATGTGGGGAGTGTTTTCCTCTGTATACAGCGGGTACACCTTTGGCAATGCAATTCCACTGATTCTCTCATTTTTGGCCAATAGAACCGGTCCCGAAGTAACCCGAATGTCTTGTCAACGCCCAGATGGCCATGATCATCGTGAAGGGCCTGGAGGACCATATTTCTCAGACTTTCAGGCAAGAATAGTTGTCGCCGATCGGGATGATTGTGGTATGGAATGACCGGGTACAATAGGCAATTGTCCAGTTCAAACTTCCCGAACTCATTCAACAACAGCTTCACCAGTTCTCTGGGGGCTTGCTTAAGAATAGAGGGGTTCTCTTGCTGCAGAGCTTGGCGAGCTAGTTCCACCACTGGATCTTGGATCTGGTGTTGCACCAATTCTTTCCAGGAAATGATTTTATCTTTGGTAATGTTCATTCCTTCCCGACCTCGGTAGGCCCGGGGAATGGCTCGGGATTGACACCCTAATGAATCAGCTACTCTTAGCTCTGAGAACGCCACCTGATCGTTGACCACTGCTGCTAGCGAACATAGAGCACATATGCCAGGCCCCGGAATTTCCTCCCATACTTCCTCATCCATGGAGGGTTGAAGCCCCGGCCTCCGTGACAGAGCATCTGCCCCTATGTTAGTGGGCCCTGGTTTATACTTAAGGTTGAACCGATAGTTGGCCAGTGCCGCCAACCACCGGTGACCTGTCGCATCTAATTTGGCGGACGTGTTGATGTAAGTCATTGGGTTATTATCTGTCCTGACTTCAAACTGTACCCCATACAAGTAATCATGTAGCTTATCCACTACAGCTCATTTGAGGGCTAGAAACTCCAGCTTGTGGACAGGATAGTTCTGTTCGCTTGGAGTTAAGCTTCGACTCGCATACGCCACTGGGCGGAGCCCTGTGTCGTGTTTCTGGTGCAACACTGCTCCCAGGCCACTGAAGCTGGCATCCACGTGTAGAACGTATTCTCGGTCGGGATCGGCATAGGCCAGCACTGGGGCCTGCGTTAGGCTGGCTTTCAATTTCAAGAACGCTTGCTCACAAGCAGAGGTCCATTTCTCTCCAAATGGTGTTTGTGCTGTGGTGGTTTTCCTGCCGGTGTCCTCAGGACAGATTTTTAAGAGATTATTCAGGAGTTTAGCTTTGCTGGAGTAGCCCTCCACGAATCGCCGGTAGTAGCCGCAGAACTCCAGGAAGGATCGAAGTTCTTGAACGTTGTTAGGCCGGGGCCAATTCACCACTGCCTCTATCTTCCCTGGGTCGGTGGATATCCCTTCAGCTGATACAATGTGACCCACGTATGTCACGGATGTGCGGCAGAATTTGCACTTATCCAGGGACAGTTTCAACCCCTCCTTTTGAAGTCGATCCAACACCTTCATCAGCCGCTCCTCATGCTCCTCTAGCGTCTTTCCGAACACTATAATGTCGTCCAGGTACACCAAGTATTCTTGCGGGTTCAGGTCCCCCAGGGTCTTTTCCATTAGCCTCTGAAAGGTGGCAGGAGCCCCACATATCCCTTGCGGCATGCGGGTGAACTGGTAGAACCCTAGCGGGCAGATGAAGGCCGTTCTCTCCTGATCTTCCAGATCCATGGGTACTTGATAATACCCCGACCTCAAATCTAGTACACTGAACCATTTACTTCCCGTCAGGGCATTCAAGAGGTCCCTCGATTCGTGGGAGAGTATACTGATCAGGCACCGTACGGCTGTTCAAGGTCCTATAGTCCACGCAGAGGCGTATGGTCCCATTCTTTTTGCGAACCACTACGATGGGTGAGGCATAGGGACTGTGTGATCCTTGAACGATACCAGCTTCCTCCATTTCGACTAGCAATCTCCTCACCTCTTCCACGTCTCAGTGTGCTATGCGGCGAGAACGTTCCCGGAATGGGGCATGGTCGCTCAGTCGAATGGTATGGCGTGCACTGCGACTGCACCCCACATCCATATCACTTATGGAGAATACCCCCCGTCGTTCTTCCAGTTTGGTCTGCAGTCTTCTTTTCCAGCCCTCCGTCAAGGGTGAATCTCCGAAGTCGAATGCCAACCTTGGGGTCACGGCATGAGTAGTGACCACCGGGCACTCAGCTACACTGTTCTCCACCGGGGTTACTGGATAGATTCGACCCAATGGTTGTCGGCGATCAATGCACATGGTGTAGGGAGAAAGGTTCTGTACGTACACCTGGGTTCGAGCCGGAATTTTCCCCGACCACTTCTTTATCGAGGCCAACACTTCGTAGCCGAGTCGCTGGTCATCGCGGATCGAGCTTTCCAGGGAGAACAGTTGATCCTCCGGACGTCTGGCCGGATAACGACAGGTGGCGATCATCATTCTTCCTTCCCCGGGCAGGATCTCGGTTAGCCCCCGCTCTTGACTATACAGCATCCCATGTTCCTCTTCGGTCGCAATCTTACCGCAAACCTCTTGCAACCCCGGGCAAGCAGCTAGAGCCAGCAACGGTGATTCACCCGTTTCCTGTAGATACTTGCGGAGCACATCCTGTACGATGTCTGTGTTGGTCCCCATGATTATCGGGGCGCTTGGATGATCCTGGAGTTCTGGACATACTAAGGCCTCCACCTCCATGGGGTGATGCTTGCCTGTGTTCAACTGGGGAATCAAAAGCCAGGGTGTGCAGCACACAGCAAATAAGGAGGAGCAGGTCTTGCAGAAAAATAGTCCTTTATTTGTAACTCATGGTGTGGGACAACAGCAAACCTTCAACGCGTTTCGTTCAAGGAACTTTATCAAGAAGTGCTGTTCATGTTAAAAACAACAATTTATATACAGCTGACTGCCCCATTTTCGCGCCAAATCGTGACGTCATAGGTTAAGTCTGAACCAATAAAAATCGCTATTCTCGCGCATGCGCGCGGCGCCAGCATCTCTATGGTAAACTCTATGATGTTACAAGACCCCCGCGCATGCGCGCGACGCCAGAGTGCCAAGGATAAGATTGATACTATCATGGGTTATATCTCAACCAATAGAGATCGCTGTACTCGCGCATGCGCGCGGCGCCAGTGTCTCTGATGAACTCTATGGTGTTATAAGACCCCCGCGCATGCGCGTGCCACCAGAGTACCAGGGATCGCACTGCTGCCATCAGATGTATCATACAGCAGATACACGCCCCTAGGGGCGGCTCTAGATGTGATACACGCCTCTGACCCATGCAGAACGACACCCTCCCTTCTGTGCCACGCGCAAGTGGTGAGGCTTCCCCTTTGTGATCTAATTGTGATGAACAATATTGTTCCTGCCACAAGTGAGCTATAGGTGGGCAATTATAAATAAAATCAAGGGGATAAAATAGATTGGGCTAGAGTATATGGGCAGTGAGCTGTACACTTGAAAAACCATTAGGCAATATATGTATGTAGATATGAATGCTTATGGTAAACAAAATATATATATATATATATACTATACATTACAGAAGAGAAAAAACATATAGCAAGACAATTTATTATTAAAAATATGTATTTATCCAAAAAAGTAAATGATAAACACAAACAATAAAAACATTTTATAAAAAAAGCAACAAATATGTTTCGTGCCTTAATAAACAGCAAATTGCATGCCCTGCTGGATGAGGATAATCAGCATATGAATTATAATCATCTATTTAATGTGGAGTTCCATGCATGTATATATTCACATTGTAAGCACCTTAACCTGACTTTAAAACTTATATGAGTGGTATAATATGTCAGATCAAAGTGATTTTAATAATAGATCAAGAAGTAGAGGCTATATTGGGATTATGACTGATTGTGTTGTTTTTATCATAAAAACCAAAAGAGCTGCTGTATATTTTCCAGTGACTAGAGGGTTGATACAGATTCTGAGTTTATCTTCACTTAAGTTGTACTAAACTGTATATAGTGTTTTTCGAAACGAATAATACTCATTTAAGAAAATGGTTAATATTCCATTCTACATTTATTCCGTCAGGGAACCTTGTTCTCAATGTAAATATCCAATAGGATTCTCTACAGTCTAGTGTTTTCACAATGTTACCTCCTCTTTCTTTTCTAATTATTTTCTCAATACCTACAAATGAGAAGTTACTGATGCCTCCCTGCCCACATTCCGAAAAGTGTTTGGAGACAGGGTGATCCTTATCATTTTTACGTATCAACCTGCAGTGTTCTTGCATCCTTGTTTTTAATGCCCTTGTGGTCCTGCCGACATATCTCCTCCCACAGCCACATGTAATCAAATATACTACAAATGTAGTGTTGCAATTGATGAAATTGTGTATGGTATAGCGTTTGTGTGGACTGTGGGAAAAGACATGTCGAGCCGGTTTCATGAACTGACACATATTACACTGATTACATCTAAAGGATCCCTTGGTCACAAAATGATCTGAGCTCTTTACTGGTGTTGATACTACACTTGGTGATAAAAAGGTAGCTAGTGTCTTGGCTCTTCTATAGACAAATTTTGGACCCTTATCTGTGTATTCCTTAAGTATTGGATCCATCCGTAACAATTCCCAGTGTTTATTCACAATTTTGGTTATTTGGCTGCTAGATTTGCTATATTGTGAAATAAACAGCGGACATGCTGCGTCCTCTTTTTTGTCTCTTTTTGTTTCAGTGTATATGCCTCCCCTCTTTACTCTGGACACAGACGGCATTACTGTTGCCCGTTCAATTTCCTTGACCTCCTGTAGTGTAGTCTGGAGGGTCTCCCTGTCATATCCTCTCTCAAATGATAAGGATCACCCTGTCTCCAAACACTTTTCGGAATGTGGGCAGGGAGGCATCAGTAACTTCTCATTTGTAGGTATTGAGAAAATAATTAGAAAAGAAAGAGGAGGTAACATTGTGAAAACACTAGACTGTAGAGAATCCTATTGGATATTTACATTGAGAACAAGGTTCCCTGACGGAATAAATGTAGAATGGAATATTAACCATTTTCTTAAATGAGTATTATTCGTTTCGAAAAACACTATATACAGTTTAGTACAACTTAAGTGAAGATAAACTCAGAATCTGTATCAACCCTCTAGTCACTGGAAAATATACAGCAGCTCTTTTGGTTTTTATGATAAAAACAACACAATAAGTCATAATCCCAATATAGCCTCTACTTCTTGATCTATTATTAAAATCACTTTGATCTGACATATTATACCACTCATATAAGTTTTAAAGTCAGGTTAAGGTGCTTACAATGTGAATATATACATGCATGGAACTCCACATTAAATAGATGATTATAATTCATATGCTGATTATCCTCATCCAGCAGGGCATGCAATTTGCTGTTTATTAAGGCACGAGACATATTTGTTGCTTTTTTTATAAAAATGTTTTTATTGTTTGTGTTTATCATTTACTTTTTTGGATAAATACATATTTTTAATAATAAATTGTCTTGCTATATGTTTTTTCTCTTCTGTAATGTATAGTATATATATATATTTTTTTTGTTTACCATAAGCATTCATATCTATATACATATATTGCCTAATGGTTTTTCAAGTGTACAGCTCACTGCCCATATACTCTAGCCCAATCTATTTTATCCCCTTGATTTTATTTATAATTGCCCACCTATAGCTCACTTGTGGCAGGAACAATATTGTTCATCACAATTAGATCACAAAGGGGAAGCCTCACCACTTGCGCGTGGCACAGAAGGGAGGGTGTCGTTCTGCATGGGTCAGAGGCGTGTATCACATCTAGAGCCGCCCCTAGGGGCGTGTATCTGCTGTATGATACATCTGATGGCAGCAGTGCGATCCCTGGTACTCTGGTGGCACGCGCATGCTCGGGGGTCACCAGAACGTTTCCCTGCACGTGCGCAGACGTTTCCCTGCACGTGCGCAGACGTTTCCCTGCACGTGCGCAGACGTTTCCCTGCACGTGCGCAGACGCGGCCGTTTTGCTGCACATGCGCAGACGCGGCCGTTTTGCTGCACATACGCAGACGCGGCCGTTTTGCTGCACATGCGCAGACGCGCCCGCTTTGCTGCACATGCGCAGACGCGCCCGCTTTGCTGCACATGCGCAGACGCGCCCGCTTTGCTGCACATCTGCGCAGCAAAACGGCCGCGTCTGCGCATGTGCAGCAGAACGGCCGCGTCTGCGCATGTGCAGCAAAACGGCCGCGTCTGCGCATGTGCAGCAAAACGGCCGCGTCTGCGCACGTGCAGGGAAACGTCTGCGCACGTGCAGGGAAACGTCTGCGCACGTGCAGGGAAACGTCTGCGCACGTGCAGGGAAACGTCTGCGCACGTGCAGGGAAACGTCTGCGCACGTGCAGGGAAACGTCTGCGCACGTGCAGGGAAACGTCTGCGCACGTGCAGGGAAACGTTTGCGCACGTGCAGGGAAACGTCTGCGCACGTGCAGGGAAACGGCCGCGTCTGTGCGTGGGCAGGGAAACCTCTGCGCGTGGGCAGGGAAACGTCTGCGCGTGTGAAGGGAAACGTCTGCGCGTGTGCAGGGAAACGTCTGCGCGTGTGAAGGGAAACGGTCGCGTCTGCGCTTGTGCAGGGAAACGTCTGCGCTTGTGCAGGGAAATGTCTGCGCATGTGCAGGGAAACGTCTACGCATGTGCAGGGAAACGTCTGCGCATGTGCAGGGAAACGTCTGCGCATGTGCAGGGAAACGTCTGCGCTTGTGCAGGGAAACGTCTACGCATGTGCAGGGAAACGTCTGCACTTGTGCAGGGAAACGTCTACGCATGTGCAGGGAAACGTCTGCGCTTGTGCAGGGAAACATCTGCGTCTGCGCATGTGCAGGGAAACGTCTGCGCATGGGCAGGGAAACGTCTGCGCATGGGCAGGGAAACGTCTGCGCATGGGCAGGGAAACGTTCTTAACCAGAGATTAGAAGTAACATTTAGGTATTCGAATTATAAAAAAACAAAAGCGCAGGGAGGGATCTGGGTTCACACCCTTCGCCTCGAACAGTGAAAGCAAACGTGTTTCCAGCGGCGTATCACGGTGTGATGGCCTAACAAGGTAAAGCAAGGTGTCGGCTCCAACAGGCAAACAACTAAGGCAGTGGCCCCACTGGCGCTGCCCGCGCTGAGAGCGCAGTGTTTGCTGCTTTTAGTTGCATAAATCTTTGTGCAAGTCCTCGCTCACACGGTGCGCACACACTCGTGCACGGACACGCACACACACTCAAGCTTAACGCTTGAGTAAACAAAAAGTAAACAAAAAAAAGTTTCAACTGCGCTCAATTTGCCCGCAACGCCCACCCGCGCGCTTGCAAAATAGCAAGGACACCCGGCGCTCATGCTTGGAGAGCTGGTGACGTCACCGCTCTCAAGCATGAGCTCGGTCAGCGCTAGCGAGGCCACAGCCTAATTCGTCAAACTAACAAGGAAACAGCTGATGGGACGACTGACCCAGATGTGTATTCTCCAGGCTGTTACTCCTTAATACGGAGCCTCAGCTTCGGGGACATCTTGCCATACTGTAACCCAACTCCTTAAGCGAACCTTTGCTATTATACCCAGGACACTAGTTAATAGCTTAGAAAAGACCCAAGTTTTAAGCGCCAATCCTGCCATCTTAAATTCTCCCGTTCAACTGATCACCAGTAGCTACGTTATTGAAAGTAGAGACCGATGCGCAGGCAAGATGGAGGATTAAATTCGCCTTTACGCTACAAAATCCCTGAATGGCTGGAATTATTATAAATCCCTCTGCCCTTTGTTAATTATGGCTGGGGAACATTGCAACCCCAATTATTTTCAGGGCTGGAGTTAGAGTGGAATGTCAGTTAGTCTGGTGCTGCTAACACAAAGAAGATATATATAATATATGTCACGGGGGACCAGAACTTTTAACACCTTTACCACCAGGATCACGATCATCAGACAGGACACAATAGCTGAATAAAGGAAAGTTTATTCTGGCAAGCCAGCAAACATACAAACCACAGTGTACACCCACCGACTGGGGCCTGGGGGAAGAAACCAGCCTCAACTAGGCGCAGGGGCCTGCTTCAGTAGGCTTGCCCTGAACGCTTCTTCTCCGTCTCTTCTCAGTGCTATTCTACCAATAGCACTTTCGAATCACCCGCCAGTCGTAACGTCACACTCTCCGTGCCAACTCTAAAACGCACCTGCTACTCAGATCGGCTGCTCCCCTTACATAGCTCTCGGTTGCCTATCTTTCACTGGAGCAGATGCCGCCGACCAATCAGAGCACGGATCGTGATGATGCACCAGAGGACAAGGGCTCATCCGGCTGCACCAATCAGAAAAGGAGGACGGCCTAAGGACTCTGGACAGCCCACCGGGCATGAACTACGGGCGAGTGGGAAATTTGAGCTTGCCCATAGGAATAGTGTCTACAGGGCTGAGACCCAGCAACGGTTCCTCTGTCCAGCCCCATGCCCCCTGCGGGGTAGGCGCCTCAGTGTCTAGGGAGAACAAAGACTCTGCACTGCCGAGAACCAGTTCCCAGATCTGGGTCACAGCCCTTCTCCCACTCACCATTGTCCAGGTATTTAACCCGCTCCCAAGCTCTGTCCCGAGCCGGTATTTCTCTGGCTGTAGCCCAGCTAAGTGAATTATTGGCTCCACACACCGAGAAATACTAAAACACAAAATACAGTGCTGACTTGCTATCTGTGAGGGAACACTCGAACACAAGTATTAAAGTGCTTTTATAAACCCAATCCCCAAGACACACAGTTTCCCCCCTTCCAGCTATCACACAGTGATAAAGCTCTTTGCTGGAAGCGGTTACACCAAACACTTAACATTCAGGCCAGAATGAGCCTCACAGAGGTGGCCAATTACACACGGTTTAGGGACAACCAGCCGGACTTCCCCTTCATTATGTGAGGCTGGCTGCCCCCTACGTCACAATATCAAAGGGAAAACGTTAGAATTTAAATATTGGTAGCAAGATGATTTTTTTTTTCTTTTTTCTCTTAACTCATTACAGAATAAATGAAATCCAAAAAAAGACAAAAAAAAGGCCGGTAAGAACCCAAAAGATTAATAACCATCACTTCAAGGATTTTTCGTGACTATCAGATGCCCTGGAGCTCCCCTCTTCATAGACTGGCTCCCCAGTCTCTCCGAGGAGTGTGAGGATGGGTTTTTGTCGTGTTACGTGGTGTTTTTCCGTTAGATGAGAAGGCACGTGGATTTCCACCATCCGCGCCTGGGTTGCAGGGCTGCCCGCGCGGCCATCTCGAACACTTCCCTCACTCCGTCATTCATCTTCGCAGAGCACTCCATGTACCCGAAGGCTCCGATCCGGTTGGCCATGTCCCGGCCTTCTTCCGGCTTCACCGGCTCCTGCGGGACGGAAAGAACAGCGGAACGATTAACATGGTGAGCGGCTCTCCGGAGAACGGTGTGATACTACATTACGAGACAATACGAGACAATATATCACAGACCGACAAGTACAATAAATTGCAATGCAAGGGTTAGTGCCTTTGAAGTAGGTGAGGTCAGTTTGAATCCCAGTATGAGCCTCTTTTCTCAGGAACTGAAGTTTGGGTGCAGGGGACGTCATCCCGGCAGCGCTGTATGTCCAATTTTATTTCCCAACTACCAGCACTTACATAGGAAACACATTACAGGTCTAAAACAGTCCCGTTCCCTAACAGAGGCGCCAGTAACTGTGCAGAGCAATGTGTTGCAGACCCTCTGGCAGCCAAATGGTTAAACAAACGTAAAGCCACACTTAAACACGCTGAAAACATGTAACCAAAGCAACTAAAGACAAACCCTTCTAAATCTAACTTCTGTGGTTACAAACGGGCTCAGCCTTAACGAGGGGATCTTAATGTAACAACGTCATGTTTTCAGTGGCCCCCATTAATTCAGAGCCCACACTAATAAGAAATTCCCCCCGGGGAACCTGTGTCCTGAGATATGTAGATTTTTGTGCCATGTCTGCGGAGTCACAAATAAAAGGCTGTAACATAACCCTCTGATGACATTACACTTTCTATTGGCTGCCAGAGACTCCGACACTGTGGCCATTTTGTGTCACCAGTCACTTAAGAACTGGTAGGCCATGGATCGGCTCCCTTTAAAGTGTCAGGTTTGTGTAGATTTTGCTGTTGTGCAAGTTAAGAAGCTGGTGGTCTCCAGAAAGACGTTCATTTCAGCTCTGCAAGCCCTTGCTCCTGAGATCCTTACCTCTGTGACTGCCGGTAATCGCTCTGGCTGGGCACTAAATATGGCCGTTTAAAAGTCTAACGGGCCAATAGGAAGCTGTGATGTCATGCCTTGCAGGATTAAGATAGTTGCAGCAGCACCTTTAGAAGTACGTACCCTGGGAAGCAGGGAGAAGAGAAACGCAGGAGGGGTACAGACCTGCTCATCGTTACGCAGGTCTTTCTTGTTCCCCACCAGGATGATCGGTACATTGGGGTAGAAACGTTTCACCTTCGGGGTCCACTTCTCAAGGATGTTTCCTGTCGCAAAAATAAATCAATCCTCATTGTCTGTGCACAGGAGAGAGGGACGGAGGAGATCACACACACTAACATCAGTGTCTGCACAGGAGAGAGGAACGGAGGAGCTCTCACACACACTAACATCAGTGTCTGTGCACAGGAGAGAGGGACGGAGGAGATCTCACACACTAACATCAGTGTCTGTGCACAGGAGAGAGGGACGGAGGAGATCTCACACACACTAACATCAGTGTCTGTGCGCAGGAGAGAGGGACGGAGGAGATCTCACACACTAACATCAGTGTCTGTGCACAGGAGAGAGGGACGGAGGAGATCTCACACACTAACATCAGTGTCTGTGCACAGGAGAGAGGGACGGAGGAGATCTCACACACTAACATCAGTGTCTGTGCACAGGAGAGAGGGACGGAGGAGATCTCACACACACTAACATCAGTGTCTGTGCACAGGAGAGAGGGACGGAGGAGATCTCACACACACGATAGTGAGACAGAGGGGATCTCACACACTAACATCAGTGTCTGTGCACAGGGAGAGGGACGGAGGAGATCTCACACACACTAACATCAGTGTCTGTGCACAGGAGAGAGGGACGGAGGAGATCTCACACACTAACATCAGTGTCTGTGCACAGGAGAGAGGGACGGAGGAGATCTCACACACTAACATCAGTGTCTGTGCACAGGAGAGAGGGACGGAGGAGATCTCCCACACACTAACATCAGTGTCTGTGCACAGGAGAGAGGGACGGAGGAGATCTCACACACTAACATCAGTGTCTGTGCACAGGAGAGAGGGACGGAGGAGATCTCACACACACTAACATCAGTGTCTGTGCACAGGAGAGAGGGACGGAGGAGATCTCACACACACGATAGTGAGACAGAGGGGATCTCACACACTAACATCAGTGTCTGTGCACAGGAGAGAGGGACGGAGGAGATCTCACACACTAACATCAGTGTCTGTGCACAGGAGAGAGGGACGGAGGAGATCTCACACACACTAACATCAGTGTCTGTGCACAGGAGAGAGGGACGGAGGAGATCTCACACACACGATAGTGAGACAGAGATCTCACACACACTAACATCAGTGTCTGTGCACAGGAGAGAGGGACGTAGGAGATCTCACACACTAACATCAGTGTCTGTGCACAGGAGAGGGGGACGGAGGAGATCTCACACACACTAACATCAGTGTCTGTGCACAGGAGAGAGGGACAGAGGAGATCTCACACACTAACATCAGTGTCTGTGCACAGGAGAGAGGGACGGAGGAGATCTCACACACTAACATCAGTGTCTGTGCACAGGAGAGAGGGACGGAGGAGATCTCACACACTAACATCAGTGTCTGTGCACAGGAGAGAGGGACGGAGGAGATCTCAAACACTAACATCAGTGTCTGTGGACAGGAGAGAGGGACGGAGGAGATCTCACACACACTAACATCAGTGTCTGTGCACAGGAGAGAGGGACGGAGGAGATCTCACACATAAACATCAGTGTCTGTGCACAGGAGAGAGGGACGGAGAAGATCTCACACACTAACATCAGTGTCTGTGCACAGGAGAGAGGGACGGAGGAGATCTCACACACTAACATCAGTGTCTGTGCACAGGAGAGAGGGACAGAGGAGATCTCACACACTAACATCAGTGTCGGTGCACAGGAGAGAGGGACGGAGGAGATCTCACACACACTGACATCAGTGTCTGTGCACAGGAGAGAGGGACGGAGGAGATCTCACACACACTAACATCAGTGTCTGTGCACAGGAGAGAGGGACGGAGGAGATCTCACACACACTAACATCAGTGTCTGTGCACAGGAGAGAGGAACAGAGGAGATCTCACACACACTAACATCAGTGTCTGTGCACAGGAGAGAGGGACGGAGGAGATCTCACACACTAACATCAGTGTCTGTGCACAGGAGAGAGGGACGGAGGAGATCTCACACACACTAACATCAGTGTCTGTGCACAGGAGAGAGGGACGGAGATCACACACTAACATCAGTGTCTGTGCACAGGAGAGAGGGACGGAGATCACACACTAACATCAGTGTCTGTGCACAGGAGAGAGGGACGGAGCTCAATCACACACACATGATAGTGAGACAGAGGGGATCTCACACACAGTAACGTCAGCGACAACACAGGGTCGGAGAATAACAGCAGATACAGCGACTGTTTAAGGAAAGACGGCAAATCTAGGAGAGAAATGTGCTCAGGGACAAGGGGAACAGGTTAACCCTTTCACTGCAACACATGCTGAAGTATTTCATATTCAAGCTTGGAGAAAAGGTGCCCTCACTGGACTCCCGCACAAATGCCTTGGGTGCACGTCCATCACCGGTAAGGGCGCTATCAATATTTGAGTAAAATATCCTACAGCTGAAGAATAAACAGCGGCTCTCCAGAGGTCTATCTCAAAAAGTATCTTCTGGAGACCCGCTGTTTGTTCTTCAACTGAAGGAGATTGTACCCTAGTATTTTATATGCCTACATTAACATAACCAAGTACGGATCGGATGGAGAGCGTTCAAGTGCAGTGATGTGTCAGCGATTCAATCGATCTTTCCTACCTAAACTGGCCGGGCTAGCGATGGAAAAGCACATTAATATAACGTCGGTGTCCGGATAGGATGACGAGGTCCGCAGCCGGTAGTAATCTTCCGGTCCGGGTGGGTCCCACATGATCAGCTTCACCTAGTGGCAGAGGAAGGAACAGAAGCGTCCATATATAAGGCTGCGGCCGGCAGGGAGCGGGCGCGCTGGCGCTCATGTGCGGTGACGTCATGCTCCATGCTCGGCTGGGAGATTTGTAGCCGGCTAGGTGCGTGCGGGGCTCGGCCATGACGTCACAGATCTGGTTCTCCCTCACGTGACGCGCCAGCGAGAGGCAAATTCAATTTTGCTTGCTTTGGCAAGCAGCTAAGCGCCGAGCATGCGCAGGCATTTGCTCAGCGTCACCCTGGCCACAGCCTAATAATGCACAAGGCTCTGACAGAGTGCACCCTCCAGATGGACCTCCACGTCCCCAGCCGCCTGGTATCCGTCCCCGGGTTCCTACCCGTGTGCCATCAACTTTAATCTCCTTTAAGTAGAATTCAAATAAGGTTGGGACCAAATCAGATTCCGGGAACTCTTTCCTGCAGAACACGATTTCGAGGCAGGTCTTTCCGCACTTTCCATCTCCCACAAACACAAGCCTCTTCCGGATGGATGCTGTTTCTGCAAAAGAACAGGAGAGATGTTACACACAGGACAGCCCCTCACCCATCTCCCTGCCAGAGGGGCCTGGACAGGACAGCCCCTCACCCCATCTCCCTTCCAGAGAGGCCTGGACAGGACAGCCCCTCACCCCATATCCCTGCCAGAGGAGCCTGCACAGGACAGCCCCTCACCCCATCTCTCTGCCAGAGGAGCCTGCACAGGACAGCCCCTCACCCCATCTCCCTTCCAGAGAGGCCTGGACAGGACAGCCCCTCACCCATCTCTCTGCCAGAGGGGCCTGCACAGGACAGCCCCTCACCCCATCTCCCTGCCAGAGGGGCCTGCACAGGACAGCCCCTCACCAATCTCTCTGCCAGAGGAGCCTGCACAGGACAGCCCCTCAACCCATCTCCCTGCCAGAGGGGCCTGGACAGGACAGCCCCTCACCCATCTCCCTGCCAGAGGAGCCTGCACAGGACAGCCCCTCACCCCATCTCCCTGCCAGAGAGGCCTGCACAGGACAGCCCCTCACCCCATCTCCCTGCCAGAGGGGCCTGCACAGGACCCCAGCACTGCTTTGCTTGCCTCTTGCTTACACACTTCTGCAAACCTCTCAGTAATTACATAAATATGGTCCAGTCCCATAATCTTTGCCTCCCGTGGTCACAAAGTAGCCGTTACTATCAACGCATGCGCAGACTGCGCTTCTAATGGCCGCGCATGCCCTAAAAAAAACCCACCGGTGTACGCATGCGTAGAACAGACCGCACGTACCCCGAGGTGCATGCACGCATGCGCTGAACATCGCGAATTAGATAATATTCAGAACGCATACGCCACCTCCCGACAAGCAGCGCATCAGTACACGCATGCGCAGAACAGATCACCAAGCCGTCACAAACGCTGAAGACGTTATATTAAGCGCGCATGCGCAGTCCAGGCACGTCACGATTACATTTCATCAGGCATGCGCAGACTGCCATTACCCAGAGCGCATGCGCAATAACAAACACCCCATGCGTTACTTCACATACGCACAGCTGCGCACACACCCCTTCCCAGTCACTGGGACTCCCCCACAGCCCAGCACTCAGTCTCAGCACGCAGAGCACGATGATGGCACTTTCCTCAAGTGCAATTCCACCACACACCTTCCTGTAACACTCTCTCCAACATATACCTTCCTATAACACTCTCTCCAACACATACCTTCCTGTAACACTCTCCAACACATACCTTCCTGTAACACTCTCTCCAACACATACCTTCCTATAACACTCTCCAACACACACCTTCCTGTAACACTCTCCAACACACACCTTCCTGTAACACTCTCTCCAACACATACCTTCCTATAACACTCTCCAACACACACCTTCCTGTAACACTCTCTCCAACACATACCTTCCTAAAACACTCTCTCCAACACATACCTTCCTATAACACTCTCTCCAACACATACCTTCCTATAACACTCTCTCCAACACATACCTTCCTGGAACACCCTCTCCAACACATACCTTCCTGTAACACTCTCTCCAACACATACCTTCCTATAACACTCTCTCCAACACATACCTTCCTGTAACACTCTCCAACACATACCTTCCTATAACACTCTCCAACACACACCGTCCTGTAACATTCTCTCCAACACACACGTCCTGTAACATTCTCTCCAACACATACCTTCCTGTAACACTCTCCAACACATACCTTCCTATAACACTCTCTCCAACACATACTTCCTGTAACACTCTCCAACACACACCTACCTGTAACACTCTCTCCAACACACACCGTCCTGTAACACTCTCCAACACACACCTTCCTGTAACACTCTCTCCAACACATACAGTCCTGTAACACTCTCTCCATCACACACCTTCCTGTAACACTCTCTCCAACACACACCGTCCTGTAACACTCTCTCCAACACACACCTTCCTGTAACACTCTCCAACACACACCTTCCTGTAACACTCTCTCCAACACACACAGTCCTGTAACACTCTCCAACACATACCGTCCTGTAATACTCTCTCCAACACACACCTTCCTGTAACACTCTCTCCAACACACACAGTCCTGTAAAGGAGACAAGAGAAAGGGATGGGGGATCACTGGTGGAAGGGTAGAATATAACCTGAAATAGGTGTACATTACTCTGAGGCGATATAATGGGATTTATAGGTGTAAAATAATTTTTAACACTCACACGGCCTTGTGCAAATGCTGTCGCATCAAGGTATCTTTAGGACTTCTTTTTCTATCTTCTAGATTCTTTCGCCGCTTTGCGTCTGCGTTCTTCTTCTCCTTCTTCTTTGGTGTGGTCTCACCCTCGGAATAAATACATATAAATGTGAACAGAATATATAGGCAATAGATGATACTATCAGGAATGAAATCAGGGTAGGGATATAAATAGTTGGAATATAAAACACTCACACGGGCATGTGTGTGTGCACTCTAAGAGATGGTATCTTGGTCTCCAGGGGGCAGTTCCGCTTCTCTAATATTGAGTTAAAGATCTAAAATCAAAAGCATAACTCAGTGTCAGGTGAAGGCAAATAAAAATCAAGTATTACTACTGACACGGCCAAGTGTGAGTGCACACTTGGAAAAGGTATCTTTTGTTGCTCCTCCTGTCGTCCCCAACTGGGAAACGTCAACTGGTTCTGATGGTGATTTCTCACCTCCCAATGGGTAAAAAAGGTTCTAAGCCCAGAAAGTCAAGGCCAAGGTCTTTATTCAAGTTGAAAAATAAAAAGAACAACAAAACACAGCTAATTCAACCAGTGAGTTACGCTGTGGATAGGTTAAAAAGCCAGTCTTTAGGGAATATAATGCAGGACTCGTGGTACTGCAGCTGAACTCCCTCCGCGTCCGGATGTAGCGCTGCACTTCCCGTGTCCCACTCCCGACGGTGGCTGGAAAAGGTCAAAATTTCTGGGGGATTTTGAGCTACGCGTTTCGCCCTATGGGCTTCCTCAGGCTCCGTAGTTAGAATGGATTTGGCTCGCGGCTCCTACTTTATATACTGCGGCCGGCCATTCTACTACACCCCCTCATCATGCTAATTCTTAACTGGAAGATCAAAATCAGCTGTTCTAAATCAATCGTGCGAGCAATATAGCCCCATTACGTGGTCCTTAAATCGACATACAACTGACATATCATGAACCCTAACTTGGTGCTAAGTGAGGGAACACTGTGAACACAATAATAGGTTTCCTCATTGTGGAACATATATTTCTTGAACTCTCTAAATACTCCCCTTTATGGCTAGAAATACTTGAACTCAAACATTGAAAAACTCATAGGTGTAATAAATACCTGCATACCTTTAACTCTTCCCATTTCAAACATCATTGGCTAAGGGTAGACAATAAAACTGGTAAAATGACAATGTAATCAATTGCCTGATTAGTAAGTAGTGAGAATGTACAATCCAATCTTCCGCAGAGAATGGTGTAAAATCTCCTAATTTAATTAAGTTAACAAAAATCATTTAACAAACAACAATATATATCAATTTTATACACAGAATTCATAAAATCAAGTTAAAATTTCTATTAAAAAAATTCTTATAAAAAATGCCATTCATAAATGTATATATTGAGCATTGATTCATGGTATATATATGAACCCATCTCCTTAAAGATGGTGTAAAGGATGAACCAGATCTGCAAGGGAAAGCAAACATGCAATCAGTACCCTAAATAGTTCAATAAAATAAGCCTAAAAATGTATAGTAGAATTAATCTAAAGTCAAAGCAAGGACCTCCTTGCTCCTAGTCTTAAGGGGGACACACGTATAGTTTCAGGATAAATAAAAACGTTCAGTGGCTTTATTTCTCCACAGTAACATAACATGCGGGTACACTGTCCCTTTAACAAAATAAATCCTGCTCCACTTTGGGAGAAAAACTGACAAATAACACAGCAGACCTATCTAGCAGGCTGGCTGGCTAAACCAGAACCAAACCATAAGGGTACTTTAAGCAGTCAGTAAACAAATGAATAATCCTTACTTTAGTTGAAGTAGTCTTTGGTGAAATCCCTCTGGCTAAGGGCTCACGCAGCAGTGTGCTTCTCTCTCTCTCTCTCTCTCTGGCAGCTACTGCCAGTCACATGATCCTTATCTACCTTGCTGGCTCTCACGTGTCAGCTAAAGAGTTCTGATTTCCTAACTTCCACCTGAGTTAACCCTTATGAGTGCTGGATGAAGCACTCAGACATATGGGCATTGGGGCAGAAGATAGACTTCTTTTTAAATCCTGAGGAGTGGGTGCCAAAGAAAGGTTGGGAGAAAGCATTGATTTCTTCACCTTGCTGCTCAAGTAATGCGTCCAAGTCTGATAATACACAGGTTTCCTGAAAGGTATCAAGAGAAATATTAGTTAATACATCGATTTAAAAAGAAGTCTATCTTCTGCCCCAATGCCAATAGGGGGCCTTTCATTACGGCATTTGAAAGGTTGGTAGAAAGAGACCTTCAAATTTTATCTAAAGGTTTCTCCTGCTCATCTATGCATGCCAATAACCTGACATACACAGAGATTCATGAACTAGACACTTTGAAGCATAACAAAGACATCATGTTTAGAAATGCTGATAAAGGTGGAGCCCTTGTGGTTCTATCCACCCTACAATACAAACAGGAGGCATTACGGCAGCTAGGGAATCCGGATCAGTATAAACTTCTTAAAAAGGATCCAACACAGGACTTTATTAGTCAACTAGATGAAATTATTGAATTTGGAAAGATACTTTGTACATTAGACAAACATGAGATTGAATTTTTGAGAAGTCCGCATCCCGTGATTCCGGTATTCCACCATCTCCCAAAGATCCATAAGTCACTGGTCGACCCTCCTGGTCGTCCTATAGTGGCAGGTATTGGATCTTTGGGAGATGGGTTATCGCGGTATGTGGACTCTTATCTCAAACCATTGGTACTGGTATTACCGTCATTCATTAAGGATTCCACGGACCTCATGGTAGATGTAAAGGATCTGGTCTGGAAAAAGGAATACAGATGGGTCACCCTTGACGTGATCTCTCTGTATTCCATCATTAATCACGATCACGGGTTATTAGCTATCACGCACTTTTTACAATTATCACATCTGTCCACTTCACTTTGCACTTTTCTATTAGAATCTATTAAATTTTTATTAACTCACAATTATTTCTTATTTGATTCACGTTTTTATTTACAATTATTAGGCACTGCAATGGGCACAAGTTTTGCACCATCATATGCAAACTTATTCATGGGGTTATGGGAAGCACAATACATATATCACAGTAATAATTCTTATCGCTCACAAATTATTTACTATAAAAGATTCATCGACGATCTCATTATTATATGGGACGGCGATGAATCATCACTTGTAGCATTTATAAATACACTTAATATCAATAATGTTAATATTAAATTCACTTATGAACAAAATATAAATTGCATTAACTATCTGGACCTGCTCCTTTACATAGACCATGACATGCTAATCCAAACTGACATATTTCGCAAGCCAAACTCCCGGAACACACTACTGTCAGCCAAAAGTTGTCATCCACAATCTTTAATCAAAAGTATTCCGAGAGCCCAATTTGTAAGGTTGAGACGGATATGTTCTGATGATGAGAATTTCTCTTTGCAGTCACAAGCATTATTTGAGAGATTCCAAGCCAGGGGTTACAAATATACAGATATCCAGACAGCATACGAGTACGCTATGACTTTGGATCGCCCTGGAATCCTTGATCAAAAGAAAAAAGACAAACATCATAAAGGGTACATACAATCTAAGAGCAAGAATAGTGATATGAGTCCATTATTCATCACCACTTATAGTCGCCAATCCAAGCTTATATGCGACATTGTGCATAAACATTGGCACACCCTGTCCCTTGATAAGGATATTGCTGAGTTTACCTTGAAGGGACCAAAATTTTCATTCCGTAGGGCTAAGACACTAGCATCGCACCTCTCGCCAAGTCACTTTCAAACTAAAACTGATCTTAAAAGAATTGGTAGTATTCCTAAAGGCTTTTTTGCATGTGGAAATTGTTCCATGTGTAAATATGTTCATAGTACAAAATTTGTCCAAACTGACATCAATGGAAAAAAATATTTTATTAAAGAATTTTTGAATTGTAATACATCCTATACCATTTATCTTTTGAGATGTGGTTGCAAAAAATTGTATGTGGGACGAACCATTCGGCCAGTTAAGACCCGCATTGCCGAGCATGTCAGGCTTATTAAAAAGAATGATGTATCTCATCCAGTCCCCAGACACTTCTCCAGATGCCCTAAAGGGGGAATAGCTAACTTTTCCTATATGGCAATTGAACATATCCCTTGTAACGCTAGAGGAGGCCATAGAGAGGGGGTATTAAATAAACAGGAAATGTATTGGGTATACACTCTGAACACACTCCATCCGGCCGGCATCAATCAGGAGTGGGAACTGAAACACTTCCTGATGGGGTAATGGCTAAGTTTTGGGGTGGGTTCACAGTGTTCACCCAATTACATTGTGATCTGGGAGGTGACATATGATGTTACCGTCTGTCATGCGGTTGCCACTGTATCCATGGATATGAATTATGTGGATAAATTGATAAAATGTTTATATCCCTTTAAGGTGAATCTTGATACTGAAAATGCTTTATAAGTACTGAAAAGATTTTATAAGTACTAGATATATGAAATCCTTTGTTATACATCTGTATACTTCCATTAATTGATATAGCTTTATATAATAATAATGATGCTGGTAACTTAAAACATCAGTAGTTGTGTTTTTAAATTTATCCATTATATGTTCTGTTTTGTTTTTAAGATTTCTTATGTGTATGTTGTAAATACCTTGTTGTGCAGCCATTGCTTAATGATTAATTTACCACAGGTGAGGTTTAAATACGTTCCCTGTTTCTATTGGTGGCATACACTCACCACTCCCTATATCTATTTGGCTGCCATACACTATCAGCACTCTTTGAAAAAGTCCATAGCCTGGACGAAACATGTTAGAGTGGTTGCCTGATGTTTGCTGCTAGCGATCAATAAAGTTTTTTTAGACATCCATGCGTTGGCTGCTGAAGTTGCTGTGAACCACGGACCATTCTACCCCCTTCTTCCTGTATCACGGTGTGATGGCCTAACAAGGTAAAGCAAGGAGTGACGGCTCCAACAGGCAAACAACTAAGGCTGTGGCCCCACTGGCGCTGCCCGCGCTGAACGCGCAGTGTTTGCCGCTTTTAGTCGCATAAATCTTTGTGCAAGTCCCCGCTCACGCGATGCGCACACACTCGTGCACAGGCACGCACACTCAAGCTTGGCGCTTGAGTAAACAAAAAAAATAAGTTTCAACCGCGCTCAATTTGCCCGCAGCGCCCTCCCGCGCGCTTGCAAAATAGCAAGGACACCCGGCGCTCATGCTTGGAGAGCTGGTGACGTCACCGCTCTCAAGCATGAGCTCGGTCAGCGCCAGCGGGGCCACAGCCTAATTCGTCAAACTAACGAGGAAACAGCTGATGGGACGACTGACCCAGATGTGTATTCTCCAGGCTGTTACTCCTTAAGGCCGAGTCCATAGAAGGACAGGCCGCGCTGAGCCGTGCAGACGCTCTGCGCTGAGCCCCTGCATCCTCAATGAGGATGCCTTGAGAGTGGGCTCACGCGAGCGTCCGCAGGCGTGCTGACGAGTTGGATTTTTCAGCCGACAGACAAGCTGTTTTTCAGCGCGCTGTCGGCGGAAAACATCCAATCAGCGCGAAGCTGCGTCAACGTCACGGCGCCGTGACGTCAGTGTGTCGCGGGCGATTGGCCCAGCGACGTCACTGCCCCGACTCCCACTACCTCCCCCCGCATCCCGATCGCACCCGCTGACTCGCCTGCATGTGCATGGAATCGCACAGCTTCAGCAGGCGAGCCTCAGCGACAGCGCGGTCCAGCACGGCTCCCCCCCTCTATGGCCCCAGCCTAATACGTAGCCTCAGCTTCGGGGACATCTTGCCATACTGCAACCCAACTCCTGAAGCGCACCTTTGCTACTATACCCAGGACACTAGTAAACAGCTTAGAAAAGCCCCAAGTTTTAAGCGCCAATCCTGCCATCTTAAATTCTCCCGTTCAACTGATCACCAGTAGCTACGTTATTGAAAGTAGAGACCGATGCGCAGGCAAGATGGAGGATTAAATTCGCCTATACGCTACAAAATCCACGAATGGCTGGAATTATTATAAATCCCTCTGCCCTTTGTTAATTATGGCTGGGGAACATTGCGACCCCAATTAGTTTCAGGGCTGGAGTTAGAGTGGAATGTCAGTTAGTCTGGTGCTGCTAACACAAAGAAGATATATATATATGTCACGGGGGACCAGAACTTTTAACACCTTTACCACCAGGATCACGATCATCAGACAGGACACAATAGCTGAATAAAGGAAAGTTTATTCTGGCAAGCCAGCAAACATACAAACCACAGTGTACACCCACCGACTGGGGTCTGGGGGAAGAAACCAGCCTCAACTAGGTGCAGGGGCCTGCTTCAGTAGGCTTGCCCTGAACGCTTCTTCTCCGTCTCTTCTCAGTGATATTCTACCAATAGCACTTTCGAATCACCCGCCAGTCGTAACGTCACACTCTCCGTTCCAACTCTAAAACTCATCTGCTACTCTGATCGGCTGCTCCCCTTACATTGCTCTCGGTTGCCTATCTTTTGCTGGAGCAGATGCCACCGACCAATCAGAGCACGGATCGTGATGATGCACCAGAGGACAAGGGCTCATCCGGCTGCACCAATCAGAAAAGGAGGACGGCCTAAGGACTCTGGACTGCCCACCGGGCATGAACTATGGGCGAGTGGGAAATTCGAGCTGGCCCATGGGAATAGTGTCTACAGGGCTGAGACCCAGCAACGGTTCCCCTGTCCAGCCCCATGCCCCCTGCGGGGTAGGCGCCTCAGTGTCTAGGGAGAACAAAGACTCGGCACGGCCGAGAACCAGTTCCCAGATCTGAGTCACAGCCCTTCCCCCACTCACCATTGTCCAGGTATTTAACCCGCTCCCAAGCTCTGTCCCGAGCCGGTATTTCTCTGGCTGTAGCCAAGCTAAGTGAATTATTGGCTCCACACACCGAGAAATACTAAAACACAAAATACAGTGCTGACTTGCTATCTGTGCGGGGAACACACGAACACAAGTAATAAAGTGCTTTTATAAACCCAATCCCCAAGACACACAGTTTCCCCCCTTCCAGCTATCACACAGTGATAAAGCTCTTTGCTGGAAGCGGTTACACCAAACACTTAACATTCAGGCCAGAATGAGCCTCACAGAGGTGGCCATTTACACACGGTTTAGGGACAACCAGTCGGGCTTCACCTTCATTATGTGAGGCTGGCTGCCCCCTACCGTCACAATATCAAAGGGAAAACATTAGAATTTAAATACTGGTAGCAAGATGATTTTTTTTTCTTTTTTCTCTTAACTCATTACAGAATAAATGAAATCCAAAAAAAGACAAAAAAAAGGCCGGTAAGAACCCAAAAGATTAATAACCATCACTTCAAGGATTTTTCGTGACTATCAGATGCCCTGGAGCTCCCCTCTTCATAGACTGGCTCCCCAGTCTCTCCGAGGAGTGTGAGGATGGGTTTTTGTCGTGTTACGTGGTGTTTTTCCGTTAGATGAGAAGGCACGTGGATTTCCACCATCCGCGCCTGGGTTGCAGGGCTGCCCGCGCGGCCATCTCGAACACTTCCCTCACTCCGTCCTTCATCTTCGCAGAGCACTCCATGTACCCGAAGGCTCCGATCCGGTTGGCCATGTCCCGGCCTTCTTCCGGCTTCACCGGCTCCTGCGGGACGGAAAGAACAGCGGAACGATTAACATGGTGAGCGGCTCTCCGGAGAACGGTGTGATACTACATTACGAGACAATACGAGACAATACATCACAGACCGACAAGTACAATAAATTGCAATGCAAGCGTTAGTGCCTTTGAAGTAGGCGAGGTCAGTTTGAATCCCAGTATGAGCCTCTTTTCTCAGGAACTGAAGTTTGGGTGCAGGGGACGTCATCCCGGCAGCGCTGTATGTCTAATTTTATTTCCCAACTACCAGCACTTACATAGGAAACACATTACAGGTCTAAAACAGTCCCCTTCCCTAACCGAGGCGCCAGTAACTGTGCAGAGCAATGTGTTGCAGACCCTCTGGCAGCCGAATGGTTAAACAAACGTAAAGCCACACGTAATAAACACGCTGAAAACATGTAACCAAAGCAACTAAAGACAAACCCTTCTAAATCTAACTTCTGTGGTTACATACGGGCTCAGCCTTAACGAGGGGATCTTAATGTAACAACGTCATGTTTTCAGTTGCCCCCATTAATTCAGAGCCCACACTAATAAGAAACTCCCCCCGGGGAACGTGTGTCCTGAGATATGTAGATTTTTGTGCCATGTCTGCGGAGTCACAAATAAAAGACTGTAACATAACCCTCTGATGACATTACACTTTCTATTCCCTGCCAGAAACTCCGACACTGTGGCCATTTTGTGTCACCAGTCACTTAAGAACTGGTAGGCCATGGATCGGCTCCCTTTAAAGTGTCAGGTTTGTGTAGATTTTGCTGTTGTGCAAGTTAAGAAGCTGGTGGTCTCCAGAAAGACGTTCATTTCAGCTCTGCAAGCCCTTGCTCCTGAGATCCTTACCTCTGTGACTGCCGGTAATCGCTCTGGCTGGGCACTAAATATGGCCGTTTAAAAGTCTCACAGGCCAATAGGAAGCTGCGATGTCATGCCTTGCGGGATTGAGATAGCGGCAGCAGCACCTTTAGAAGTACGTACCCTGGGAAGCAGGGAGAAGAGAAATGCAGGAGGGGTACAGACCTGCTCATCGTTACGCAGGTCTTTCTTGTTCCCCACCAGGATGATTGGTACATTGGGGTAGAAACGTTTCATCTTCGGGGTCCACTTCTCAAGGATGTTTCCTGTCGCAAAAATAAATCAATCCTCATTGTCTGTGCACAGGAGAGAGGGACGGAGGAGATCTCACACACACTAACATCAGTGTCTGTGCACAGGAGAGAGGGACGGAGGAGATCTCACACACACTAACATCAGTGTCTGTGCACAGGAGAGAGGGACGGAGGAGATCTCACACACTAACATCAGTGTCTGTGCACAGGAGAGAGGGACGGAGGAGATCTCACACACTAACATCAGTGTCTGTGCACAGGAGAGAGGGACAGAGGAGATCTCACACACACTAATATCAGTGTCTGTGCACAGGAGAGAGGGACGGAGGAGATCTCACACACACTAACATCAGTGTCTGTGCACAGGAGAGAGGGACGGAGATCTCACACACTAACATCAGTGTCTGTGCACAGGAGAGAGGGACGGAGGAGATCTCACACACACTAACATCAGTGTCTGTGCACAGGAGAGAGGGACAGAGGAGATCTCACACACTAACATCAGTGTCTGTGCACAGGAGAGAGGAATGGAGGAGAACTCACACACTAACATCAGTGTCTGTGCACAGGAGAGAGGGACGGTGGAGATCTCACACACTAACATCAGTGTCTGTGCACAGGAGAGAGGGACAGAGGAGATCTCACACACTAACATCAGTGTCTGTGCACAGGAGAGAGGGACGGAGCTCAATCACACACATGATAGTGATACAGAGGGGATCTCACACACAGTAACGTCAGCGACAACACAGGGTCGGAGAATAACAGCAGATACAGCGAGTGTTTAAGGAAAGACGGCAAATCTTGGAGAGAAATGTGCTCGGGGACAAGGGGAACAGGTTAACCCTTTCACTGCAACACATGCTGAAGTATTTCATATTCAAGCTTGGAGAAAAGGTGCCCTCACAGGACTCCCGTACAAATGCCTCGGGTGCACGTCCATCACCGGTAAGGGCGCTATCAATATTTGAGTAAAATATCCTACAGCTGAAGAATAAACAGCGGCTCTCCAGAGGTCTATCTCAAAAAGTATCTTCTGGAGAGCCGCTGTTTGTTCTTCAACTGAAGGAGATTGTACCCTAGTATTTTATATGCCTACATTAACATAACCAAGTACGGATCGGATGGAGAGCGTTCAAGTGCAGTGATGTGTCAGCGATTCAATCGATCTTTCCTACCTAAACTGGCCGGGCTAGCGATGGAAAAGCACATTAATATAACGTCGGCGTCCGGATAGGATGACGAGGTCCGCAGCCGGTAGTAATCTTCCGGTCCGGGTGGGTCCCACAATTTCAGCTTCACCTAGTGGCAGAGGAAGGAACAGAAGCGTCCATATATAAGGCTGCGGCCAGACAGGGAGCGGGCGCGCTGGCGCTCATGTGCGGTGACGTCACGCTCCATGCTCGGCTGGGAGATTTGTAGCCGGCTAGGTGCGTGCGGGGCTCGGCCATGACGTCACAGATCTGGTTCTCCCTCACGTGACGCACCAGCGAGAGGCAAATTCAATTTTGCTTGCTTCGGCAAGCAGCTAAGCGCCGAGCATGCGCAGGCATTTGCTCAGTGTCACCCTGGCCACAGCCTAATAATGCACAAGGCTCTGACAGAGTGCACCCTCCAGATGGACCTCCACGTCCACAGCCGCCTGGTATCCGTCCCCGGGTTCCTACCCGTGTGCCATCAACTTCAATATCCTTTAAGTAGAAGTCAAATAAGGTTGGGACCAAATCAGATTCCGGGAACTTGTTCCAGTAGAACACGAATTCGAGGCAGGTCTTTCCGCACTTTCTATCTCCCACAAACACAATCCTCTTCCGGGTGGATGCTGTTTCCGCAAAAGAACAGGAGAGATGTTACACACAGGACAGCCCCTCACCCACCTCCCTGCCAGAGGGGCCTGCACAGGACAGCCCCTCACCCATCTCCCTGCCAGAGGGTCCTGCACAGGACAGCCCCTCACCCATCTCTCTGCCAGAGGGGCCTGCACAGGACAGCCCCTCACCCATCTCCCTGCCAGAGGGGCCTGCACAGGACAGCCCCTCACCCCATCTCCCTGCCAGAGGGGCCTGGACAGGACAGCCCCTCACCCCATCTCCCTGCCAGAGGGGCCTGGACAGGACAGCCCCTCACCCATCTCCCTGCCAGAGGGGCCTGGACAGGCAGGACAGCCCCTCACCCCATCTCCCTGCCAGAGGGGCCTGCACAGGACAGCCCCTCACCCCATCTCCCTGCCAGAGGGGCCTGCACAGGACCCCAGCACTGCTTTGCTTGCCTCTTGCTTACACACTTCTGCAAACCTCTCAGTAATTAAATAAATCTGGTCCAGTCCCATAATCTTTGCCTCCCGTGGTCACATAGTACCCGTTACTATCAACGCATGCGCAGACTGCGCTTCTAATGGCCGCGCATGCCCTAAAAAAAACACCAGTGTACGCATGCGTAGAACAGACCGCACGTACCCCGAGGTGCATGCACGCATGCGCTGAACATCGCGAATTACATAATATTCAGAACCCATACGCCGCCTCCCGACAAGCAGCGCATCAGTACACGCATGCGCAGAACAGATCACCAAGCCGTCACAAACGCTGAAGACGTTATATTAAGCGCGCATGCGCAGTCCAGGCACGTCACGATTACATTTCATCAGGCATGCGCAGACTGCCATTACCCAGAGCGCATGCGCAATAACAAACACCCCATGCGTTACTTCACATACGCACAGCTGCGCACACACCCCTTCCCAGTCACTGGGACTCCCCCACAGCCCAGCACTCAGTCTCAGCACGCAGAGCACGATGGTGGCACTTTCCTCAAGTGCAATTCCACCACATACCTTCCTGTAACACTCTCTCCAACACACACCTTCCTGTAACACTCTCTCCAACACATACCTTCCTATAACACTCTCCAACACACACCGTCCTGTAACACTCTCTCCAACACATACCTTCCTATAACACTCTCCAACACACACCGTCCTGTAACATTCTCTCCAACACACACCGTCCTGTAACATTCTCTCCAACACATACTGTCCTGTAACACTCTCTCCAACACATACCTTCCTATAACACTCTCCAACACACACCTTCCTGTAACACTCTCTCCAACACATACCTTCCTATAACACTCTCTCCAACACACACCTTCCTGTAACACTCTCTCCAACACATACCTTCCTGTAACACTCTCTCCAACACACACCTTCCTGTAACACTCTCTCCAACACATACCTTCCTATAACACTCTCTCCAACACATACCTTCCTATAACACTCTCTCCAACACACACCTTCCTATAACACTCTCTCCAACACATACCTTCCTGTAACACTCTCTCCAACACACACCTTCCTGTAACACTCTCTCCAACACATACCTTCCTATAACACTCTCTCCAACACATACCTTCCTATAACACTCTCCAACACACACCTTCCTGTAACACTCTCTCCAACACACACCTTCCTATAACACTCTCTCCAACACACACCTTCCTATAACACTCTCTCCAACACACACCTTCCTATAACACTCTCCAACACACACCTTCCTGTAACACTCTCTCCAACACACACCTTCCTATAACACTCTCTCCAACACATACCTTCCTATAACACTCTCCAACACACACCTTCCTGTAACACTCTCTCCAACACACACCTTCCTATAACACTCTCTCCAACACATACCTTCCTATAACACTCTCCAACACATACCTTCCTATAACACTCTCCAACACATACCTTCCTGTAACACTCTCTCCAACACATACCTTCCTGTAACACTCTCTCCAACACATACCTTCCTATAACACTCTCTCCAACACATACCTTCCTATAACACTCTCCAACACACATCTTCCTGTAACACTCTCTCCAACACATACCTTCCTATAACACTCTCCAACACACACCGTCCTGTAACACTCTCTCCAACACATACCTTCCTATAACACTCTCCAACACACACCGTCCTGTAACATTCTCTCCAACACACACCGTCCTGTAACATTCTCTCCAACACATACTGTCCTGTAACACTCTCCAACACATACCTTCCTATAACACTCTCCAACACACACCGTCCTGTAACACTCTCTCCAACACACACCGTCCTGTAACACTCTCCAACACACACCTTCCTGTAACACTCTCTCCAACACACACCGTCCTGTAACACTCTCCAACACACACCTTCCTGTAACACTCTCCAACACACACCTTCCTGTAACATTCTCCAACACACACCTTCCTGTAACACTCTCTCCAACACACACAGTCCTGTAACACTCTCCAACACACACCGTCCTGTAACACTCTCTCCAACACACACCTTCCTGTAACACTCTCCAACACACACAGTCCTGTAAAGGAGACAAGAGAAAGGGATGGGGGAGCACTGGTGGAAGGGTAGAATATAACCTGAAATAGGTGTACATTACTCTGAGGCGATATAATGGGATTTATAGGTGTAAAATAATTTTTAACACTCACACGGCCTTGTGCAAATGCTGTCGCATCAAGGTATCTTTAGGACTTCTTTTTCTATCTTCTAGATTCTTTCGCCGCTTTGCGTCTGCGTTCTTCTTCTCCTTCTTCTTTGGTGTGATCTCACCCTCGGAATAAATACATATAAATGTGAACAGAATATATAGGCAATAGATGATACTATCAGGAAGGAAATCAGGGTAGGGATATAAATAGTTGGAATATAAAACACTCACACGGGCATGTGTGTGTGCACTCTAAGAGATGGTGTCTTGGTCTCCAGGGGGCAGTTCCGCTTCTCTAATATTGAGTTAAAGATCTAATATCAAAAGCATAACTCAGTGTCAGGTGAAGGCAAATAAAAATCAAGTATTACTACTGACACGGCCAAGTGTGAGTGCACACTTGGAAAAGGTATCTTTTGTTGCTCCTCCTGTCGTCCCCAACTGGGAAACGTCAACTGGTTCTGATGGTGATTTCTCACCTCCCAATGGGTAAAAAAGGTTCTAAGCCCAGAAAGTCAAGGCCAAGGTCTTTATTCAAGTTGAAAAATAAAAAGAACAACAAAACACAGCTAACTCAACCAGTGAGTTACGCTGTGGATAGGTTAAAAAGCCAGTCTTTAGGGAATATAATGCAGGACTCGTGGTACTGCAGCTGAACTCCCTCCGCGTCCGGATGTAGCGCTGCACTTCCCGTGTCCCACTCCCGACGGTGGCTGGAAAAGGTCAAAATTTCTGGGGGATTTTGAGCTACGCGTTTCGCCCTATGGGCTTCCTCAGGCTCCGTAGTTAGAATGGATTTGGCTCGCGGCTCCTACTTTATATACTGCGGCCGGCCATTCTACTACACCCCCTCATCATGCTAATTCTTAACTGGAAGATCAAAATCAGCTGTTCTAAATCAATCGTGCGAGCAATATAGCCCCATTACGTGGTCCTTAAATCGACATACAACTGACATATCATGAACCCTAACTTGGTGCTAAGTGAGGGAACACTGTGAACACAATAATAGGTTTCCTCATTGTGGAACATATATTTCTTGAACTCTCTAAATAGTCCCCTTTATGGCTAGAAATACTTGAACTCAAACATTGAAAAACTCATAGGTGTAATAAATACCTGCATACCTTTAACTCTTCCCATTTCAAACATCATTGGCTAAGGGTAGACAATAAAACTGGTAAAATGACAATGTAATCAATTGCCTGATTAGTAAGTAGTGAGAATGTACAATCCAATCTTCCGCAGAGAATGGTGTAAAATCTCCTAATTTAATTAAGTTAACAAAAATCATTTAACAAACAACAATATATATCAATTTTATACACAGAATTCATAAAATCAAGTTAAAATGTCTATTAAAAAAATTCTTATAAAAAATGCCATTCATAAATGTATATATTGAGCATTGATTCATGGTATATATATGAACCCATCTCCTTAAAGATGGTGTAAAGGATGAACCAGATCTGCAAGGGAAAGCAAACATGCAATCAGTACCCTAAATAGTTCAATAAAATAAGCTTAAAAATGTATAGTAGAAATAATCTAAAGTCAAAGCAAGGACCTTCTTGCTCCTAGTCTTAAGGGGGACAGGGGGACCTGGGGGAGGTGGGGAGGGAGGGGAAAGGTAGGGGTGGGGAGGTGGAGGGTGACGGGAAAGATGTGGGCAGCTGTAATCGTAGGAGGGATGATGCGACATATTTGGATATTCAGTAAAAAGCTCCCAGGTCTATGACTATGTTTAGACCCTTGGCAGTGAAAGGAGATAGGACAGAGTTTACCTCACATACCACGAAAGAAAATTTTAAAATAAAACATCTCATCACGTGTCGGACGGAATATGTGGTATACCTGCTTGCGTGCCCGTGTGGCTTCCAATACGTGGGCCGGACATCGAGACCCCTGAGGGTCCGCATGTTGGAACACGTAGGCAATATACGCAAGCAGGTCATGACCCAAAGTGTCTCCAGACATTTCAGCATGTCTCACGGAGGGAACCCAGAAGGGCTTTCCTACAAGGGGATAGAGAAGGTAGAGGCACATTGGAGGGGTGGTGATCAGCTCAAGGGTCTAAACATAGACATAGACCTGGGAGCTTTTTACTGAGTATCCAAATATGTCGCATCATCCCTCCTACGATTACAGCTGCCCACATCTTTCCCGTCACCCTCCACCTCCCCACCCCACCTTTCCCCTCCCTCCCCCACCTCCCCCCCCCTCGCCAGGTCCCCCCGTCCCCCTTAAGACTAGGAGCAAGGAGGTCCTTGCTTTGACTTTAGATTATTTCTACTATACATTTTTAAGCTTATTTTATTGAACTATTTAGGGTACTGATTGCATGTTTGCTTTCCCTTGCAGATCTGGTTCATCCTTTACACCATCTTTAAGGAGATGGGTTCATATATATACCATGAATCAATGCTCAATATATACATTTATGAATGGCATTTTTGATAAGAAATTTTTTAATAGAAATTTTAACTTGATTTTATGAATTCTGTGTATAAAATTGATATATATTGTTGTTTGTTAAATGATTTTTGTTAACTTAATTAAATTAGGAGATTTTACACCATTCTCTGCGGAAGATTGGATTGTACATTCTCACTACTTACTAATCAGGCAATTGATTACATTGTCATTTTACCAGTTTTATTGTCTACCCTTAGCCAATGATGTTTGAAATGGGAAGAGTTAAAGGTATGCAGGTATTTATTACACCTATGAGTTTTTCAATGTTTGAGTTCAAGTATTTCTAGCCATAAAGGGGACTATTTAGAGAGTTCAAGAAATATATGTTCCACAATGAGGAAACCTATTATTGTGTTCACAGTGTTCCCTCACTTAGCACCAAGTTAGGGTTCATGATATGTCAGTTGTATGTCGATTTAAGGACCACGTAATGGGGCTATATTGCTCGCACGATTGATTTAGAACAGCTGATTTTGATCTTCCAGTTAAGAATTAGCATGATGAGGGGGTGTAGTAGAATGGCCGGCCGCAGTATATAAAGTAGGAGCCGCGAGCCAAATCCATTCTAACTACGGAGCCTGAGGAAGCCCATAGGGCGAAACGCGTAGCTCAAAATCCCCCAGAAATTTTGACCTTTTCCAGCCACCGTCGGAAGTGGGACACGGGAAGTGCAGCGCTACATCCGGACGCGGAGGGAGTTCAGCTGCAGTACCACGAGTCCTGCATTATATTCCCTAAAGACTGGCTTTTTAACCTATCCACAGCGTAACTCACTGGTTGAGTTAGCTGTGTTTTGTTGTTCTTTTTATTTTTCAACTTGAATAAAGACCTTGGCCTTGACTTTCTGGGCTTAGAACCTTTTTTACCCATTGGGGGGTGAGAAATCACCATCAGAACCAGTTGACGTTTCCCAGTTGGGGACGACAGGAGGAGCAACAAAAGATACCTTTTCCAAGTGTGTACTCACACTTGGCCGTGTCAGTAGTAATACTTGATTTTTATTTGCCTTCACCTGACACTGAGTTATGCTTTTGATTTTAGATCTTTAACTCAATATTAGAGAAGCGGAACTGCCCCCTGGAGACCAAGATACCATCTCTTAGAGTGCACGCACACATGCCAGTGTGAGTGTTTTATATTCCAACTATTTATATCCCTACCCTGATTTCATTCCTGATAGTATCATCTATTGCCTATATATTCTGTTCACATTTATATGTATTTATTCCGAGGGTGAGATCACACCAAAGAAGAAGGAGAAGAAGAACGCAGACGCAAAGCGGCGAAAGAATCTAGAAGATAGAAAAAGAAGACCTAAAGATACCTTGATGCGACAGCATTTGCACAAGGCCGTGTGAGTGTTAAAAATTATTTTACACCTATAAATCCCATTGTATCGCCTCAGAGTAATGTACACCTATTTCAGGTTATATTCTACCCTTCCACCAGTGCTCCCCCATCCCTTTCTCTTGTCTTCTTTACGTTGAAGGATCCTGGGTACAGGTAGCGCCCGGGTATTTTGTTCTCTAGTAACACACAGTCTTGTAACACTCTCTCCAACACACAACTTACTGTAGCACTCTCTCCAACACATAAAGTCATGTAACACTCTCAAACACACACCTTTATGTAACACTCTCCAACACATACCGTCCTGTAACACTCTCCAACACACACCTTCATGTAACACTCTCCAACACATACCTTCCTGTAACACTCTCCAACACATACCGTCCTGTAACACTCTCTCAAACACACACCGTCCTGTAACACTCTCCAGCACATTCTCCTGTAACACCCTCTACAACACACACCTTCCTGTAACACTCTCTCCAACACATACCGTCCTGTAACACTCTCCAACACATACCGTCCTGTAACACTCTCTCCAACACATACTGTTAGGACCAGTATGTCAGGCCAGAGTCTGCACTCATGTTAAGCTTCCATTTTGTATGGTCATAACTAGTTAAGATTCTGTAGTCAGCCTTTTTGCTGAAATATAATTCATAAATGCACTCAGTTTCTCTGCTAAATTGCATTTTCTTTCTTCCTGGCCAGAATATTACTAGATACTTTTGTGTGGTCAATTTCCTGGTGTTTTAGTAGAATATAATAGAATGGTTCTCTGCAAGAAGCAAGAATAATGTAATAAAAGTTGCTAAGACTCAAGGTCTCTTTTGATAACAGACTGTAAGGAATCGGGGGCCACGTCCCTTGTGGTGTGACCCCTCCTTACCCACTACCAGTACTGCAGCGGCTGCTGCCCCTGCCCCCCGTCGCCACCCATGCCGCCGCCCAGTGCATACCTTGAACTCTGCCGTCGCCATCTTGGATTCTGGCACTGGTGTTACAGACTCTCAGCTGTGCTCCACTACTTCCTGGTCTCTCAGCCACTCACGAGCAGCTCCTCGACACGCCTCCACCATGCCCCTCGTCCGGATTGGTCACTGTCGCTTTAAATATTCTGCTTTGGCTTCACTTCCTTGCCGAGCATAGATCCTTATGGGATGTTACCTGTGTTTTTGCCACAAGCCTTGTTCTTTCGTTACGTATCTCTGTTTTTGTTCCAGTTCGTTGTACTCGTCCAGTTTCCTCCAGGCCTGCTGCTGCTACGCTGAGTTCCTGAGTTCCTGGTTCTTACAGACCTGCTTCGTTTGCGCTGTAACACGGGGTTACTAGTGCTGCCTGGTGGTGTGCCTATTGCGGTCAGTCTTCCCTCTCCTAGACCGGAGCCATGGGTCGTGGACGCCACTCGCGTAAACCTCGTTCCCGACCTGCAGCGATTGCGCTGACGCAAAAGGACCAGCTTGATTTCCTGTTGCCGACTCCCTGCTTGAACTACGACTACCCGGATATCTCCTACCCCGACTCTGGCTTGTCCAACAACTATGCTGTTATCTCCAGTCCTGAACCCGGCCTGTTTGACTATGAACTGCGCACTCCGGACCAGTCTGCGCGGTATAAGGTCGGTGATTTCATAACCCAGCCTCAGCCCCGCGGTCCGGTCCCGGTTTGTGGCGAGCACAATCGTGACAGTATGCTCGGCCCCACAAAACCGGACCGCGCCGTGGCGGGGGTTGGTAAATGTGTAACTGCACCTATGTCCCAGGCTGCGGACCAGTCCCTGTTTGAAGAACAGTATTTGTTTGAAAAACTGCCTCCGCCTAATCTTGCTTGTATGTACGAAGGGTTAACCCCTGCAGAAAGACAGACTCGTAAAGAAATACTGACTAAATCTCAGGAATGTAGAGAGTTAAAGAAGATGTTTCAAGCCCAGTACTCCCAACTGCTCCTTCTTAAGTCCACTCCGGGACTGGAAACTGGGGATTTTGGGGTACTGGTTCAGGCCATAGACACCACCCTTAAATTATTCCTGGAATTTGACAGGAACATAAGTGAGCGTGAACCTCTACTTGCTGCCTACGCACAGACTATTCAAAAACCCTTTTCTGTCAGTCCTGTTGTTAAACCTGTGGGGGCACCTCCCTCTCCAAAAAATGTCCAAACCACCCCACTATCACTGCCCCCTAAGGTAGAAGCTGCCATGATTTCTAGCCCTGATTGCACCTCCCATTGCTTAAATCCCAAAGATATGTCTGCCTTAACCCCTGCCAGTCAGGTCTGTGAGGTTCCCGTGGAGTATACTTGTATTTCCAAAGCTACAGCCCTAGTATCTGAGAATCTACCCTCACTTTCTAACTCAGAATCCCTAACTCCTGCCCTTGAGGTTTTTTCTGCTTTAACCCCCGATAGGCAGCTCTGCGTGCTCCCCATGTCAGAGAAAGAACCCCGTCTGCTTCAACGTTCTAAGTTAGAATCCCTAAGCTCTGTTCCTGAGCTCATTCCTATATTAACCCCTGCAGGTCAGCCCTATGAGCCTCCTTTTGTAATCCCCTGTTCGCCAGCTATGGCCACATCCTTGGCTCCAGAGGAGGAACTCCTTGTATCCTCAATTTCAGAGGCAAATCTCCCTCTTTTTGACTCTCAGATACTATCTGCATTGATCCCTGTAAATCCTTGCTGCCCCCAGGCTAATGCATCATTTCTAGCATCAGAGAATGAATCCCCAAGTCTGACAGCAGAGGTTGCACTGAATGACTCCCCTAAGCTTGCTGAGTCCTTGAATTTTGTTTACTACAATCCCCCTGCTTCAGCTCAAGTTTCCGTTGCCGTGTCCCTTGAAACTTCTGCTAAAATCCTGGTTCCAGTTAAAGGTATTCAGGAACCGGGTTTTTCTCTAAGCCTGTTCGCAGAATCCCCACTCCCAGGTATTTCGCTGACCCAGTCTGTAACTCAGAATGCTGAGATCCCTGCTTCAGCACATAGTTCCCTTGTCATGGAATCTGTAGTCTTTTCTGATTTCCCAGACACTCCTTCCCAAGCAACCCCTCCAGAGATCCGCATATCTGCTGTCACCCCCTTAGTACAGTCAGAAACCACCCTGCCTACATTACAAATTCAGGTGTATAAATCTGAGCTATTTTGTCTTCCTTCACTTGTTAAACCTCAGTCCTTTAGCACTGCATCTAAATGTGCTCCAGCAACCGTTGGGTTATTCAGGGCTAAGATTAAAACCCCTGTGTTAAAGGGTACCTTCTCACACATATCCCGCAAACCTAGAACTTCCGTGATTAGTCCTAAGTCACTTTCCACAGTATCTGATTTTCTTATTAGTGTAACCCAGACACCCACATCACTGGCTAGCAGTTCCGTTATCAGAATTTTTGCACTAGTAAACATACCTATTGCTGATTTTGTCATGACAAGTACCCCAGTTTGGGCCCTTGCAGTTTTTGATAAAACTCTTTTTCCTACTAAGTTTTCTGCTATTAAGAGTTTTTCCGGTTCCAACTTACCGCTTATTGACCCTCTAACTTCCCCAGTACCTGTCACTGAATCCCAGGTGTCAGCTTCAGACGCTAGTTCTCCTTCTACCAGTGTCCCTGTTACAGATTCTGAGCCTCCAGCTCCAGACACTAGCTCCCCTCCCTCCGCTGCCCCTGCACTGCCTGATTGTCAAGTTCCAGATATTAAAGCTCCAGAGCCTACTCCCACTCCTATGACAAGTACGATGCCCTTGGAGTTCGTTGCAGCACGTAATCCGCCTCATGCGGTTGTTCAAATCTCTGCAAGGCCCTGTATACCTTCTCCGCACTCTGGTGCCATATCCGAAGTAACCCTTGCTGCGCTCCAAATCCCCAGTGCGGGAAGGCAGTTTCTTTTCACGGACCATTCGGTGGCCCCTGAAGTACCTCAGTATGACTTTAACTGTGGGGTTTCTCTCTCTGTTGTCTCTGGCTTGGACTCTGGGAAGTGGAGATCACAGACTATATTGTCTCTCTCTGAGCGTTCTACAATATTTGGTAGCTCCACTAATGATTGCTTCTCTGCCTCAGCGAACCCATGGTTATCCCTCACGGAACCTTCTGTTGTGCCTGCGTCCTCTGTGTTGGAAATACTCCGTTCACACCTCAAGATTTCGGTCCCTAAGCCTGGTTTACTGTTCACCTTGTCATCTACTATACCCATACCTGGCAATGCACCCACCCACCCTATACCCTCGCAGACCACTACCCGGAAAACCTCTGGAGGAGAAGACCCTCTCAAATTCTAACGTGATGATGTCAGCAAAGACTTTGTCTGTCCGGAAGGTCGCCCTGATAAGCTCTTTCAACTATTGGTGCCTCTTGTCCTGAATTTTGGTACCATTACTAGGGACTGGGCTCCCAACGGGGGCCCTTCTGCTGTTTCTGCTCCAGAACCCCCTGGTTCTTCACAGCCTTGGATTTCCAAGCCATTTCGCGTGGCGAGCCACGTACCAATAATTTCTCTACCACCACTTTCCTATCCTAAGTTTGTACTCGCCAATGAACTGCTGGTTTACGGATGCCCTGCTCGCCTAAAACAATTTAGGAATAACTCCATGTCTCCAAGACCAATGAGTGCCCACGAGTCTCTGGACCACAACTTTACTCTCCATCCTAGACAATTCCGGAACAATTCCAGGTCCCCCAACTCTAGGAGTGGTTATGATCGCCCTGAGGTCGATCCTGAAGGGGGGGGTACTGTAAGGAATCGGGGGCCACGTCCCTTGTGGTGTGACCCCACCTTACCCACTACCAGTACTGCAGCGGCTGCTGCCCCTGCCCCCCGTCGCCACCCATGCCGCCGCCCAGTGCATACCTTGAACTCTGCCGTCGCCATCTTGGATTCTGGCACTGGTGTTACAGACTCTCAGCTGTGCTCCACTACTTCCTGGTCTCTCAGCCACTCACGAGCAACTCCTCGACACGCCTCCACCATGCCCCTCGTCCGGATTGGTCACTGTCGCTTTAAATATTCTGCTTTGGCTACACTTCCTTGCCGAGCATAGATCCTTATGGGATGTTACCTGTGTTTCTGCCACAAGCCTTGTTCTTTCGTTACATATCTCTGTTTTTGTTCCAGTTCGTTGTACTCGTCCAGTTTCCTCCAGGCCTGCTGCTGCTACGCTGAGTTCCTGAGTTCCTGGTTCTTACAGACCTGCTTCGTTTGCGCTGTAACACGGGGTTACTAGTGCTGCCTGGTGGTGTGCCTATTGCGGTCAGTCTTCCCTCTCCTAGACCGGAGCCATGGGTCGTGGACGCCACTCGCGTAAACCTCGTTCCCGACCTGCAGCGATTGCGCTGACGCAAAAGGACCAGCTTGATTTCCTGTTGCCGACTCCCTGCTTGAACTACGACTACCCGGATATCTCCTACCCCGACTCTGGCTTGTCCAACAACTATGCTGTTATCTCCAGTCCTGAACCCGGCCTGTTTGACTATGAACTGCGCACTCCGGACCAGTCTGCGCGGTATAAGGTCGGTGATTTCATAACCCAGCCTCAGCCCCGCGGTCCGGTCCCGGTTTGTGGCGAGCACAATCGTGACACAGACAATGAATAAGCTATGTATTTAGACAATTGCTTGTATTGAAAAAAGACACGTCTCAAAAGTCACGCCACTAATATGTCCTGCCCCTAAATCACGCCTCTAATCAAAGCTATGCCCAAGACACACCTAGTATACGCCCAGGACACGCCTATGATACGCCTCTAACCAATATCTTTTTTTATTCTGTATAAAAACCATTACCCTATGAGTAATAAATTGAGACAAAGGATTTGAAACCTGGCGTGCGTTACGTTTCATTTTGTTCGTCTCCCAGGCCTGATAAGGTTCATCAAAGATCGAAGATAACAGTGGCAGGGCGTGTAAAGCTTCCTGGGAAGTCTGCTGCAAACAGGTGCAGATAGTGTATCCAGTCACAAGGCTTCAGTGTACCTGGCAGAGGAAAGGTTCCTCTCGGTTCTGGAGCGTGGGTGAAGGAATAACGGATTTTCCTTTCAGTTTTGGCGTCCAGAAGTGGGAAATTCACAAAGGTGGTGAGTATATACCCTGTATGTAAATTTTTATATATGATACTTCACCCCCTCTGGGAATTTAATAGACCTAAATTGTGACTGAAGAATTGGGATAGGCCCTTTTAAACAGAATTTTTGGTTAGAGTCCAGTAAATTCTGTGCACGACTGGACTGTTATCTCTGATCTAGCTGAACGACCATTGTATATTGTGTAAGTATAAATATTGCAATTATTTGTCATAATTAAGCTGTTTTTCTTTAAGCCACTAATGGGTGCTTGCATGAGTAAGAATGACTCTGGACGGAAGCCTAGGAATGTACAATTTTTAAATGCGAGTGTAAATCTGGTCTGATTCCTGAGGAATTTGTTGCTCAGACAGCTAGTCATTACCCGTTTGTCGAATATGCAGAAGGTTGTTCTCGGCATGAAAATAAGGCAATGTATTTACAAGGCAGAGGGCAGAATAGACGGAGATCTTATGCTGGTCCCAGAAATCAATCAGGGAGAATAGCTCAGAATAATGGTGTCTGTTTTAATTGTGGTGGTTTTGGTCATTGGCAGAGAGTGTGCCACTATCAGTGAGAAGCAGGGAAGTGCTGCTTTGCCCGTGGGGGCTCAGAGTGAAAGTCTCTGTAAAAAAAAAAAAAAAAAAAAAAAAAAAAAAAACACCGCTACTTTATGTAGAGTTTGTTTGTAACCCTGATGAATTTTCTCCTGAATGATTTCTTGTGTGAGACACTGTATGGTCATGCTTATTAACATCTGTACAAAAAATATGAATATTAGTTGCTCATGATGAAATCTAAATTTTAAAAGGTTTTAAAAAGGTGTACACCGAATAAGGGAGAAATACCTCACAACGGAAGGGGAGTATATTCAGCTCGGTCCCTGATTATAGTTTGAAAGGTTTATTCGTCCTGGCCAGGCGGATACTTTTTAAACCGGACACATTTCTTTTCGTGTGTGGTATTTCTATCTTAATAAAAGGAGGGGCACAGTCTCTCTCTTACAGTTTAAAGAATGCGAAGCATTCACATTAAAATGAACTAGCTCTGTGCTTAAGCAGTTTAATCATGAGAACAAGGTAATGTAGAACTGTCTTCTTTTCCGTAAAGCAGTAAGATAACACATTTCAATTTTATTTCTACAGGATTAAGATGTTTTTGTTTAAAATGCTGGTAAGAGCTCATAAGCACTGTTTGAATTAATATATTGCATTATATATGTATATAACGCCATTAATGTACATAGCGCTTCAAAAGGAGGGTGTCCATGGTGTGAGCGGAGTGTGATAATATCTGCCTTTAGCAGCATGGAGGTCAGTTATTTTAGCGAGAATTGTCTCCGTTAAATAAGCAGTGTAGAAGCCATACAAGACAGGTAGGGTCAAGCTTGCTGTTTATTTAGTCATGGTATAACTGTTGCATGTTTGAAGATATTTTGTTTAGCTTAAAAGAGGGCATAGTTAAAACGGGATAGCAATTGTATTGATGGAAGTTTGCAGGAATATGAGATTTCTTTCAGAAGGCATTCAGGTGAATGAGTGAAAGAATGTTGCATGCTCCTGTAGGCATAGACTTGGTGTTTATAAGTAATTTGAAATATTCCCGTTATTTAATTTTTGAAAGACCATACAAAATGCAGTTTTAGGACAGCGTGGAAAGCTTCATATTTAACATTAAACTAACGTTAGAATCCCCTGCGTGAGGATTAATCCAGCAGTTAATATGAATTAGACAGCGAAACCCGTTATCTGTATTGTGAAATTTCTGGCTGTTTTCCCAGAAAAAAAAAAAAGGCGCTTTGAAAATTATTATTTTTTTTTTTTCTTTTTAAAGTCAGAGTGTCTTTTAAAGTTAATGCTGGCCGTGTGCTCAGCACTTTGCAAAGAGTTCAAAATTATTTGTCTATTTTAAAAGGAAATCTTTTGTTCAGGATTTCAGGATTTTTTCTTATATTGTAAATGCCACAGTTGTTAAAAGACCTACTGCAGGCTTTTTTTCTTTTAACACAAGCAGTAAATATTTTTATAGTCACAACACATACAAATCTATTTATCAGTTTATTTTGCTATATATCAAAGCAACCTGTTTTCATAACAATTTTTGTATTTTTGTATTTTTGTTCACATAGATAGATAATATATGAACAAAAGAGGGGAGATACAGACTTCCGGTGACGTCACAGCCGATGGTCTGCTAGTGGAAGAGCTCCCGGCGCCCTCACCAATACAGACATCAGAATAAGCTTATCCCACACCTCAAAAACCCCGAAAATCGTCCCCACACCGTGAACAAACACTGGAGAGATGGCAGGGAAGCCGCAGAGAAAGAGCCAATGCCCCGTCACCAAGTTCTTTCCTCCGGCGCAACGCCTAGCTGAGATCAACCCCGAGGAGCAAGATGGCGCCGGTGAAGAACCAGAACACGAGGTGCGCAGCGGCCGACAGAGCCCGACTGACTCAGATCCCCCCGTCTTAAATAAAGATTTTTTTGACGCTTTAATTATTAAAATGAGGAGAGGAGTTCAGGAGGACACGGAAAAGGCCCTCCAAACCATCCGAGCAGAAGTGGAAGCACTGACGGAGCGGACAGAAGATCTGGAAGTAAAGATGGAGGTAGTCTCAAACGAGCAGGCTGAGACTCACGAAGAGGTTCTGAGATGCGGAGATGCGATCCGACACATACAAGACAAACTAGAGGATATGGAGAACAGGGAACGGAGGCAGAACATCCGCCTCAAAAATATCCCTGAAACTATCACCCACGAAGAACTCCAACCATACCTCCGCAGACTCTTCCTGCAGCTCGTCCCTGATCTATCAGATCACGACCTACACACAGACCGTGCCCACAGAGCCCTGGCCCAGAAATCATCGGACCCAAACCGGCACAGAGATGTGGTGCTGAGAATGCACGCATACTCTGCTAAAGACCGCATCATGACAGCGGCCAGAGAACTGAGAACGGTGACCATGGATGGGGTACAAATCCAACTCTACAACGACCTCTCCCAAATAACAATAAATAAAAGAAATGCGCTGCGCCCACTTACCTCCTATCTCAGGGACCAGGGGGTAAAGTATCGATGGGGATTCCCCTTCAAACTAGTGGTGCTCCGCAATGGCCGCCACCACACAGTAACAACCCCTGAAGGCGCTAAGGTCTTTCTGAAAGCGCTGGGGATCCCTCTCCCACCGCAGAAGAGCAACCGCCTCAGCACTGAGGAGACGCCGGAGATGACCCCCCAAGAAGTCCCCCGAACATCGGAGAGACTAGCGAGTCAGCGTCTCCGGTGAACCCTGAGGATCAAGCCAACTGCAAGACCCATGAAAACCACAAGAGGCCCCCACAGTCATCCCACACTGAACCAGAGGCCCTAAAGACATCAGCAAATACCCAACACAAGAACCCTCAATGAATAAAACAACCCTTTGGCCACGAGGTCCCCTAGATTACACCCCACGAAACTATCTCCCCCTTCCCGACCCCCCCCCAGCCCCTCTTTCACCCCTCACCACCCCCCCTCTTCTCCTCCCTTTCCCCCACCACTCTCCCCCCCCCCCCGCCACTATCTCCTCATAACCCACCCATACCCCCCTTCCCCCCCCCCCTAGCCCCCCCCTCCCCACCCCCCTATACGTTAAATGTCCACTTACCTTCTCCGCCCCCTTCTGAGTCCGAGGGGAACCGAGGCTCCTCCCGTGGTGTCTCGGACAGCAGCGGGAAGAAACGGCATCCGCGATGATCCTTGCGGGGCGAGTCCCTCTCGCGTCACTCACGCGTCCCGGGGCTGCATCTACGGAGACCCAAGCACCGGAGACGCGGTCCGGCTGCTGCACACCTCCACAAGCACGTCCGGTCGGCGCTCCTGATGGACAAGAGGTGCACCGGATCCCCAACCTAAAGATTCCCGTGAATCAAGTCAGCAGAACCAGAGACTTCATCTATGGACACTGCACCCCGTGATCCGCTCCCAGAGGCATCCCCCCCCCCCCTCCCACAAGTGGCAGGTTGTATGAACAGAAATCTCCCCCCCCCCCCCCCCCTCTCTCTCCTTCTCTCCCTACGATAAAAGTGATGTACCCGGATATCTCCCATGGAATCCCTACTACCCCAGTCTACCGCGACCCCCCCGAGCCACACCCCCCCCCCTCTCCCCGTCAAAACAAGGATGTATACCTTCAAGGTCTTGTCTCAATTGTGCACCTCTACTGAAGCTCTCCCCCAGATCTATATGGCTCCCAACTGAACCCACAATTGTATGGTCCCAATTTGAACCACCCGGTCCCCCCTCCACCCCCTCCCCTCTTCACCCCATATATACACCCCCCCCCCCCCCTGAACTGGTCCGGAGTAGCACTAGACACTATAGCTCTCCCCACAGCAGTAGACATACTATAAAAATCTCAGTAAGTTACAACTATACACCCCCTAACAACGCCCCGACCCAAAACTAAGACCCCCTCGGAGGCTAACCCCAAACAATAGAAAAGGACATACATAATATGTCCCCCCTTCCCCCCCTCCCCTTCTACCCCCCCCCCCTCAATATCCAGACTAAATACCATGTTAGATACCCCCCCAAGTCTCCCTCCCGCCCCCCTCCCCGTCGCGGATAGCTCTCCCCCCCCCCCCTCACCTGCCCCCTCCCACCTGCCCCCCTCCCACCATAAACGAAGACCTGTACTATGTTTAACCAGCTTGTATAGATATATGCCAATATATGAACAACTACTGATTGAATAGAAGAAAATTACATTCTGAAAGAGATTCCTCGGCCTAGGATTGAGATTCCTCCCGAATGCACTGTTTAAATCCCCTGTTAAGTACACGAACAATGTATGCTCCCCCCCCTGCCCCAGGGCGCCCCCCCCCCACCTATCCCCCCCCTCCCCCCCCCCAGAGGAGAAATGTTTTAGGTCGAACCAACATGTATTGTTATATACCAATGTTTGAATGTGTATATAATGAGCAGCTGATAATAGCAAGGTACAAGGGAAACCTTGGCCTAGGATTGGGACCCCCCCCAGAGAGCAAGGTTTAAACTCGCTGCTAAATGTATGTATACTATATGCTCCCCCCCTCCCCCCAGAGGAGAAATGTCTTATGTCAACCCAACCTATACTGCTATATACCACCGTTTGATCGCATATCCTATGAGCAGTTGATACTAGCAAAGTACAAGAGAAACCTTGGACTGGGAGGAGGACTCCCCCCGAGAGCATTGTTTAATCTAGATGCTAATTATGTGTATACTATATGCTCCCATCCTCCCCCCCCCCCTCTCCCTAACTCTTCCCCACTCCCCCCCCCTACCCCGTGTACCCCTGCCCTCTACCCCCCCCCCCTCCCCCCCCCTCCCCCCCTATCCCCTCCCTCCTATCCCCTCACCCCCCCCTCTTCCCCCCCCCTCCTCCCACCTCCCTCCCCCCCCCTCCCCTCCCCCCCCCCTCCCCCCCTCCCCCCCACCCCTACCCCTACCTCCCTCCCCCCCCCCACACCCCTCCCTCCCCCCTCCCTCCTCCCCCCTCCTCCCCACCCTACCCCACCACCCTTCCCCCCCTCCCCCCCCCCACCCCCACCGCCCTCCCCCCTCCCCCCCCCCCTCCCCCCCACCCCTACCCCTACTGCCCTTCCCCCCTCCCCCCCCACCCCTCCCTCCCCCCAACCCTCCCCCCCCCCTCTCCCCCCTCCCTCACCCCCCCCTTGCCCCCCCCCCCATCCACCCCCCACCCTCACCTTCCCCAACAATGTTTACTAAAGATGTAAAAGACTGTCTATGGCCCAAACCAAAGGAGAGTAAGGCCTCCATAAGCCAGAGGTGCCCTCCCCTACAAGGACACCCCCCCCCCCCCCATAAGCAATGGGGTGGGGGTGCTGGACCCTTCTTTCTGGCTACGGTCCGTGAGTGACGCCCCCGAAAGTTCTCCCAGGGGTTTTTATTCCCATCCCCTTGACATCAAAATGTCAAGAGGAACCTTTTTCGGGCTCCAAGACAGCCCATTCTCTTTCTTGTCCTCCTGTGTCCTCCCCCCCCCCCACCTCTCCCCCACCACCCCACCCTCCCCCCGTCGACCTCCACCCAAGTCCCCTTGGGGGACCACTAAAGACTACCCCCCACAGACCCAAACAGACGCATCGAACCAACCCTGACATGGAACAATTCAGGGACAGGGGCTTACCCCTAAGACCCCCCCCCCCCCACACTGATGGCATCGGATCAAAATTATTTCCCTGAACCGTCAAAGGCCTAATTCGGTTCGCAAACGCAAAACTAGCCCTTCAAGAATTTAAAAAACTAAAGGGATATAATTTGTATCCAAGAAACCCATTATAACAATGTACGACCCGCCAAACACATTTAAACACGTATACCCCCAGGCGTTTTCCGCTTCCTCCCCCAGCAAGAAAAGAGGGGTGGCCGTCCTGATTAAAAACAACATACCATTTGCCCTGACGACAGTAACTAAAGACCCCGAGGGACGGTACATACTCCTCCAAGGTACGCTTTCAGGCTCCCCCTTAGCCATCCTAAATATTTACGCCCCAAACGCCAATCAAACCCAATTCCTACAGAACCTCCTTAGCACCCTCGACCAACCGACGCTCTCTTCCCTTCTCCTAGTCGGAGACGTAAATATGGTACTTAACCCAGCCCATGACAGATCAGGCCAAACTACTGCCCCATATTCCATCCAACTACAGACAAAAGCCCAAAATTTCAAGATATCCTCGGGAGTACTCTCTGAGATATTTGGCGAGCCCAGCACGTGGGTCAGCGCAGACTACTCTTTCTACTCAACCCCCCATCAGTCTTACTCGAGGATCGACTATTTTCTGGGCACCAATAATGTACTTCAGGCATCCTCCCACTCCGAAATAGGCCCAATAACGTGGTCTGACCATGCCCCTATCGTACTCACCCTCTCTCTACCTTTCGTCAAGTCCTTAACATACAATGGAAACTCGACGACTCGCTTCTCAACGATCCACTAGTAGTCAAAACAGTGAAACAAAAACTGTTCACCTTCTTCCAAATAAGACAAAGTTGTTCAGTGCCCTCAGCAGCAACTCTGTGGGAGGCCCACAAAGCCACCATCAGAGGGGAACTTATATCAATAGCCTCCTACCAAGAGGAAACTTAAACAGAGAGCCCAGAAGGAACTCACAGATAAATCCTAGCGCTAGAGCACTCACACAAACAATCCCTATCAAAAAAGGTGTTCAGAACACTTGAGAAGGCGAGATCCGACCTAAAAGTGTTGCAACTTGACGAGGTGGAGAGAGCCCTGAAATGGACCAAACAGCGGTTCTACGATAGGGGCAACAAAGCGGACAAACTTCTGGCCTCCAAATTAAGAGGCTTGAGGACAAAGTCCCAGATCACAAAGATCAGAACTAAAAGCGGCCTAGTCTCCTATAACGAGAAGGACATCGCGAATGAGTTCGCAGAGTTCTACACAGATCTTTACAATCTCCACCCAACTAGCATGCCAAAAGATATCGCCAAAAATACATCCGACTACCTATCTAAATGCAACCTCCCATCCCTCACTCAAGAAGAACTTGAGTTCTTAAACAAGAAAATAACTCTAGAGAACTAAAAAAAGCGATATCCTCACTTAAATTAGCTAAAACACCCGGACCCGACGGATTTTCCAACGGGGTACTATAAAAAATTTGTAGGCCCCCTGTCCCCCCACCTCCTAGAAATGTACAACTCCTTTATGCAAGACCAACAGATCCCAGACACTATGTCAGCAGCCAATCTGGCTATTATTCATAAAGAGGGTAGAGACCCCCTTCAATGCGCCAGCTACCGCCCAATATCCCTCCTAAACTCTGACCTCAAACTTTTCAGCAAAATCCTAGCAAACAGGCTGAATCCTATTCTCCCAAGGCTAATTCATATAGACCAGGTGGGATTTGTGTCAGAAGACAGGCCTCTGACAACACCCGCAAAATTATTGATATTATAGACCACGTGCACCTTAAACAATCCCGGGCCCTGATACTAAGTCTCGACGCGGAGAAGGCCTTTGACCGCATCAGATGGTCCTATCTAGACCAAACGATGCGCCAATTCGGCTTCTCCGGACCATTTCTTACCGGCGTCCGGGCCCTCTATACTAATCCAACAGCCCTACTAAAACTCCCAGGAGGCCGCTCCAACCCAATAAAATTCAAACGGCACCAGACAAGGCTGCCCCCTCTCCCCTTTATTATTTGCCCTATCCATAGAGCCCCTGGCCGCCCGAATTCGAACTGAACCCACTATTAAAGGTATCCCAATCGGAGACAGGAATACAAAATATCCCTGTTCGCCGACGACATAATTCTCACTCTGTCAGACCCCCTCACCTCCCTCCCTAACTTAGAAAAACTCCTTGACGAATTTGGCCAATTATCAGACTATAAAGTCAATACTGACAAGTCAGAGGCGCTTAGCATCTCCCTCCCGAACCCCGTATGGTCAGCCCTACAACAGAAATTTAAATATAAATGGAACACCTCCCACATCAAATACCTCGGAATCAAAATAGCAAGTTCATATAACTCGCTGTATCAAATTAACTACCCCCCCCTCTTCGCCAGATCTTAAAAGATCTTGAGACTGGCTATCCACCAGATCTCCTGGTTCGGAAGGATAGTATCCACCAAAATGAACATCCTACCCCGCTTGCTCTACTTCTTTCAGACCCTCCCGTCCCTGTTCCACTAGCAGAACTAAGGAATATCCAGGCCATATATTAAAATTTATATGGCAACAACGTAGAGCCAGGGTCCCACGATCGGTCCTATTAGCCTCGAGGTCGAGAGGTGGTCTGGGGGCCCCGGACATACTCCGATACTACCTTTCGGCCCAACTGAGGCAGGCGGTAGTATGGAACAGCTCCCCCGACACCAATTGCTGGCTGGAGATCGAGACACACCACGCTTTCCCGAACCCCCTCCCGACCCTACTGTGGTCCCCAGCTCTCAAAAACAGGAAATCGTTGAGACTTGGTCTCGGGGCAATGAGATGCACGAGGTCGACATGGTTAAAAACCAAAGGGAAATATGGCCTAGCTTCAACCCCCTCTCAACTGACCCCCTTATTCGGGAACCCGGACTTCCCACCCGGATGCGCCCGATCCCAATTCAGCCAATTTCAAGGCTTAAACATCAGAGTGGTTGCGGATTTGCTGGAAAAAGATGAGGCCATGTCCCTCCCAGAATTAAGAACCACATTCACGTCCCCCAACTTGCCCATTTTCCAATACCTCCAGATCCGACATTTCCTAAGAACCCAATCCCCTACTCTCAAGTTCCCGCCGCGTTCTAGATTCGAGACCCTCTGCCTCAAAGGCAAATACCAAAAGGGCCTCATATCAGAAATTTATAAAACGCTCGAAGCATCTCAGCCCCCCCCTAACCACCAATACATGCAGAAATGGAATGAAGACCTAAACACCAACTTGGACCTTGAGGATTGGGAGGATATTTGGGAGGCAGCCACCAAAACCTCAATTTGTTCCGTCACGAAAGAAAACATCTATAAAATATTATTCCACTGGTACCTGACCCCGAGTAGACTGAGCCAAATCTACCCAGGCACTTCAGACGAATGCTGGAGAGGTTGTGGTCAAAGGGGGGACATGCCCCATATCTGGTGGACATGTCCGGAGATCCAAAGATTCTGGTCCCGGATCCAGGGCCTCCTGACCGAGACCCTGGATATAGAAATACCCCTGGACCCGCTGACCTACGTGCTGGGAAAACCAATTGACGACCTTCCTGCCCCGGCGGCCAGACTCGCGGCAGCAATACTGACAGCTGCGAGATGCTGTATCGCGGCGGCATGGAAGAAAATTAAAGCCCCCTCTAGAAGAACCGTGATTTCCAGAATAGACGGAATTATGAACATGGAAAAACTGACGGCAATGTTAAAGCAAAAAACCCCACAATTTTATTCTACCTGGGAACCCTGGATAGGGCTTCCAACCCCCACATAAACCCCTCAGCTACCCCCCTCCCCCCCCCCCCCCCTACGGTCGACGAACCCTAACCCCTCCCCCCCCCCTCTTTCTCCAAAGTCGTTCCCAACTATCCACCTTTCCTTCGTCTCCCCCTCTCTTTTTCACTATTGAAAGAAGGAAAAAGGGTTTATTGAGTGTCATTTACCCCTTCTATGCCATGTACATGCACTGCGCCGTATTTACAAGTTGGCCTGCGAGCCAGTATCGATAATATGTACCCTCGTGATGTATGACACCAATAAAGGAAAAATATTTACAAAAAAAAAAAAAAAAAAAAGAGGGGAGATACATACATAGGTTATTGAATGTCTTTCTGAAATCCCTATAGAGGGTCAAGAAATTGATATGTTGTAAATGATACACAATGCACAGCAGGTTCAGAATTTATTATAGCAATGTTAACTCCAAGAGTTGACAGGCCCCTGGTAAATAATAATAATACCTTTGCAGATGTCACAGCAAAGCAGGTAGCAAGCCGTCCCTATGTTGAGGGATATATAATATCTGCCAAATTTATCATTTTGTAACCATTTATTTGTTTTTGGGTATGTCCTGGAAATAGAGTTAAAGGACAGGGGATATATTATTGCAAGTGTAATTACATAAGTGAACAGGGTATATATTATATACAGGGCATTTCACATTTTTTTTAGCAGAATAGTTACAGTGGAGTGCTTGAGGTGAAAGCCAGGAGTGACTGTGGGTGTGGGACAATAGCCATGAGTGCAGGCTGTTGGGATGCTTGACTTGTGGGGCGAGTTTTAAGGTTAGTTAGTATTAAATGACTAAAAGGTTGACACCATTTGCATCAGAGAAAATGGCAGATGGCAGTTAGGTATGAATGAGAATAAGTGTGTATTGGGAGAAGAGAGATTGATTTGTAATTTGAGACAGTGTTTTTGTCTCCATTTTTGTAGATTGGGACAACTCTAGCAGTTTTCCAGGTCTTAGGGATATGGCCTGCAGACAGGATAGAGTTGATTATGGAAGCAATTGGTTTGGCACAGGCTGAGGTACCAAGTTTTAGGAACTTGGATTGTAGCAAAATCAAGTCCATATTGGTTGCTTAGTTTAAAATTTGAGGAGCATTAATAGGGAATATCTCTGTTTAATATTGTGGATGCTAATAATAGTAGTAACCATATTAATACAAGAATTTATTTCTAGGTATAAATTCTCTCCCTATGAGACACTTATGGGATGAGTTATGACCATCAGTAGTTCAAAGTAACTAATTAAGGACCATGTTATTGGTAATAAAACAATTAATAAGTATTGCATGCAACTAATACATATTTTTGAGTCTTTCTAGGCACAGGTTAAAAGCTGAAAGTGCACCTACGCAAGACGGGTTAATGGTCAAGCATTTTCTACGCAAGCACGCTCTTCATCCCAGATGAAAAGGCCATTTAGATGCTACTCATCACCAGCATTGCAGTAAAAATTTCTTATCATCATGGATACACATCATGCACGTCAAAATGGTGCCAGCCTAAGCACAAACAGCTAAAAAAAGACAAAGACATAGCACCTGCAAATAAGTGTTTTGATGGACACAATACTCTCTGACCACTAATCGAGGGAGAAAGGTTATAGGCAAAAAATGTCCAGGCCTCAACACACGAACTTTGAACTTTTTATTTTTACAGGTTTTTATTATTTTTCAGTTACAATGTATGCTCCATTATGTTTGTGTAAGTGGCGTCCCATAAGGATGACAAAATAGTATAAGGTATTATTTGTTTAACTTTGTTTATTTTGTTTGGATTTCTAGGTTAATAGAATCTCCCTGCAGAATGATATCCCGGTGGGAGAATGCTTTATCAGTCAAACACACAGTTATGTTAATTGCTCACAGGTAGAGTTAGAAACAGAAGAGATGCACCCAATACACAAGTGCTAAAAAGTAGTCTATGGGAAGAATAAGTTTCAGGGAATTTATTCCCAAATGTAGGAGTTGGGTTACTGTATGACAGGTTTACAGGGATATCCTAAATCATACAGCCACAGACATTTACTCACTTAACCAAGAATAGGTTTAGTTTAAATTAATGACCCCGCAGAATAAAAATAGCTCTAGACTATATTTTAGCCTCAAAAGGAGGGGCATGTATGCGCCCTAGTTAAAGCGCAATGTTATGTATTTTATCCAGGATTTAGGGACCATGGGGACTTGGTGGTTGGATTGATTTGCTTTGAGCGAAGCTAGCGAATGTTTTTGTATGTGTGTGTTTGTCCTACTCATTGCTCTCTATGTATTAAGTACAGCAAAACTCTGATCCAGAAGTGCGTTGCAACCCCCACCGACGCTATGCCTCTCTGCGGTGATGATGTCGCCAGTCCCCCAGAAGAAGAGACCAAAGAAGAAATCAACTGGGCTGATATAATGGCCGGAAAAGAAAGGAATGCAGTTATGCACAACTTGGACATCTTGGTCCATCAGGACTATGAAATGGTTAACTGTTCTGTTCTTTAAATAGACTGTCTCTTAAGGATATGGGGGACTGAGAAGACTGGATATGAGGAAGGTATGAGGTCACAAAGGGAAGTGAGTCAACCACAAGGAAAGGATCACGTCAGCCATTGTGACCAAAGCAGCCATCTTGGTCCGTTTTGCCATTCTGAGTAAATGCAGTATGAAAGATGTGTGCAAGAAGAATGTTTGTGCAGTCGCTCTTAGCAGAAATTAGCCCCCACCAATTCTCACAAATAGCTGACCCTTAGATTATGTGACATATTGAGATGTAAGCCATTTTCTAATCTATAGAAATATTTAATGATATATATATATATATATATATATATATATATTGGTTGTGTGGCATGTGGGCCACTAAGATTGTACCCTGCAATCACACTGCCCTTTGTTATCTGGGTTTCATTCTTCCCACTTTCTATGTATCTGACACGTTACCCCAAGGAAGGCTGAGAAATCGAAAAGATCTGACCACGACCATTAGTCCAGCCCGCATTGCAGCTGGGGTTTTTATACCTAGTTTAGGTGTTCTGGATCTCTATTCTAAATTAAGTGAGCTGATGGTAAATATTGATGATGCTCTTAATCAGACAAGTGATGCTATCATCCGTTTGACTAATGAACAAGAGCAGATCCGGACAGTATTATTACAGAATAGAATGGCTCTTGATTATCTGCTAGCCTCACAAGGAGGTGTTTGTAAACTTGTAGGACAGAAGTGCTGTGCCTATATTGAAGACGAGTCTGGCGCTATTCATAAAGATATGGATAAGTTACAGGAAATTCAGGCAAGGATGCGTAAAGAATCCTCAGGCCTTAGCTTAAATTGGATGTCAGGACTCACTAGTTGGATCGGAGAATTGGGTATGAAAATTCTCTATGGTTTTATTGTAGTGATTAGTATAATCGCAGCAATTTTTGTTATTTTTCACTGTGCTAAGTGTGCAATGCTTTCATTTGTCTCAAGGAAACCTTCAGTTTCATCTCACGCCATGTATGCAACTAATAATTCATATGTGGCCATGAACAGAGTCTATGATACTATTGGTCCCCATAAGGCCATAGTCATAGAGAAGTGTACCTAGTAAGGGTATTTGTTCTTTTAGAGAACAAAAAGGAGGGATTGTTAGGACCAGTATGTCAGGCCAGAGTCTGCACTCATGTTAAGCTTCCATTTTGTATGGTCATAACTAGTTAAGATTCTGTAGTCAGCCTTTTTGCTGAAATATAATTCATAAATGCACTCAGTTTCTCTGCTAAATTGCATTTTCTTTCTTCCTGGCCAGAATATTACTAGATACTTTTGTGTGGTCAATTTCCTGGTGTTTTAGTAGAATATAATAGAATGGTTCTCTGCAAGAAGCAAGAATAATGTAATAAAAGTTGCTAAGACTCAAGGTCTCTTTTGATAACAGACAATGAATAAGCTATGTATTTAGACAATTGCTTGTATTGAAAAAAGACACGTCTCAAAAGTCACGCCACTAATATGTCCTGCCCCTAAATCACGCCTCTAATCAAAGCTACGCCCAAGACACACCTAGTATACGCCCAGGACACGCCTATGATACGCCTCTAACCAATATCTTTTTTTATTCTGTATAAAAACCATTACCCTATGAGTAATAAATTGAGACAAAGGATTTGAAACCTGGCGTGCGTTACGTTTCATTTTGTTCGTCTCCCAGGCCTGATAAGGTTCATCAAAGATCGAAGATAACAGTGGCAGGGCGTGTAAAGCTTCCTGGGAAGTCTGCTGCAAACAGGTGCAGATAGTGTATCCAGTCACAAGGCTTCAGTGTACCTGGCAGAGGAAAGGTTCCTCTCGGTTCTGGAGCGTGGGTGAAGGAATAACGGATTTTCCTTTCACATACCTTCCTGTAACACCCTCCCCAACACACCTTCCTGTAACACACTCTCCAACACACACCTTCCTGTAAAACGCTCTCCAACACCTTCTCCTGTAACACTCTCCAACACATACCTTCCTGTAACACTCTCCAACACATACCTTCCTGTAACACTCTCCAACACATCCCATCCTGTAACACTCTCTCCAACACATACCGTCCTGTAACACTCTCTCCAACACATTCCTTCCTGTAACACTCTCTCCAACAAACACCGTCCTGTAACACTCTCCAACACACACCTTCCTGTAACACTCTCTCCAACACACCTTCCTGTAACACTCTCTCCAACACATACCTTCCTGTAACACTCTCCAACACATACCTTCCTGTAACACTCTCCAACACACACTGTCCTGTAACACTCTCTCCAACACATCCCGTCCTGTAACACTCTCTCCAACACATACCTTCCTGTAACTCTCCAACACATACCGTCCTGTAACACTCTCTCCAAAACATACTGTCCTGTAACACTCTCCAACACATACCTTCCTGTAACACTCTCTCTAACACATACCTTCCTGTAACACTCTCCAACAAACACCGTACTGTAACACTCTCCAGCACATTCTCCTGTAACACTCTCTACAACACACACCTTCCTGTAACACTCTCTCCAACACATACCGTCCTGTAACACTCTCCAACACATACCGTTCTGTAACACACTCTCCAACACACACCGCCCTGTAACACTCTCTCCAACACATACTGTCCTGTAACACTCTCTCCAACACATACCTTCCTGTAACACTCTCTCCAACACACACCTTCCTGTAACACTCTCCAACACATACCTTCCTGTAACACTCTCTCCAATAAATACCGTCCTGTAACACTCTCTCCAACACACACCTTCCTGTAACACTCTCCAACACATACCTTCCTGTAACACTCTCTCCAATAAATACCGTCCTGTAACACTCTCTCCAACACACACCTTCCTGTAACACTCTCTCCAACACCACACACCTTTCTGTAACACTCACCAACACATACCGTCCTGTAACACTCTCTCCAACACATACCGCCCTGTAACACTCTCCAACACACACCGCCCTGTAACACTCTCTCCAAAACATACCGTCCTGTAACACTCTCTCCAACACATACTGTCCTGTAACACTCTCTCCAACACATCCCATCCTGTAACACTCTCCAACACATACAGTCCTGTAACACTCTCTCCAACACATACCTTCCTGTAACACTCTCCCACACATACCTTCCTGTAACACTCTCTCCAACACACACTGTCCTGTAACACTCTCTCCAACACATACCTTCCTGTAACACTCTCTAACACATACAGTCCTGTAACACTCTCTCCAACAAACACCGTCCTGTAACACTCTCTCCAACATATACTCCTGTAACATTCTCTCCAACATATACTCCTGTAACACTCTCTCCAACACACACCATCCTGTAACACTTTCCAACACATACCTTCCTGTAACACTCTCCAGCACATTCTCCTGTAACACTCTCTACAACACACACCTTCCTGTAACACTCTCTCCAACACATACCGTCCTGTAACACTCTCTCCAACACACACCTTCCTGTAACACTCACCAACACATACCGTCCTGTAACACTCTCTCCAACACATACCGCCCTGTAACACTCTCCAACACACACCGCCCTGTAACACTCTCTCCAACACATACCGTCCTGTAACACTCTCTCCAACACATACTGTCCTGTAACACTCTCTCCAACACATCCCATCCTGTAACACTCTCCAACACATACAGTCCTGTAACACTCTCTCCAACACATACCTTCCTGTAACACTCTCCCACACATACCTTCCTGTAACACTCTCTCCAACACACACTGTCCTGTAACACTCTCTCCAACACATACCTTCCTGTAACACTCTCTAACAGATACAGTCCTGTAACACTCTCTCCAACAAACCCCGTCCTGTAACACTCTCTCCAACATATACTCCTGTAACATTCTCTCCAACATATACTCCTGTAACACTCTCTCCAACACACACCGTCCTGTAACACTTTCCAACACATACCGTCCTGTAACACTCTCCAACACGAAAAGTAATAACTCCTTTTTTGGCTTCATTCATTGTAACATCGGCAGAAGAAGAGATCAGTGTATGTCGAATACTCACAAATAAAAGCATTTCGTTAGCCACAGAACGGTATCGTCTATTAATTTTTGATGTTTTATATATATATACACACACACAAACACACATATCATACATATGAGATTCCCAAGTTCATTACTAAGTATAATCCCTGTGCTTATTTGATCAAAAGAACTCTGAACAAACATTGGGGAATCCTTAGGAGCGACCCGTATATTGGTTCAAAGTTGCCTGTGCGGATTCCAGTGGTCTTTAAGAAGGCTAGGAACATTAAAACCATCTTGGCGCCTGTGGCAGGACGGCCTGTAGCCGAGGTCAGGGAACAGTCCACACGTATAGTTTCAGGATAAATAAAAACGTTCAGTGGCTTTATTTCTCCACAGTAACATAACATGCGGGTACACTGTCCCTTTAACAAAATAAATCCTGCTCCACTTTGGGAGAAAAACTGACAAATAACACAGCAGACCTATCTAGCAGGCTGGCTGGCTAAACCAGAACCAAACCATAAGGGTACTTTAAGCAGTCAGTAAACAAATGAATAATCCTTACTTTAGTTGAAGTAGTCTTTGGTGAAATCCCTCTGGCTAAGGGCTCACGCAGCAGTGTTCTTCTCTCTCTCTCTCTCTCTGGCAGCTACTGCCAGTCACATGATCCTTATCTACCTTGCTGGCTCTCACGTGTCAGCTAAAGAGTTCTGATTTCCTAACTTCCACCTGAGTTAACCCTTATGAGTGCTGGATGAAGCACTCAGACATATGTCTCCCAGGCGTAACTGATAGGAGTTAACTTCACTCTGTCACAGCGCCCAGTCAATTCAAGTCAGTAAAATCTGTTACTCTAGTGAAGAGGTCATTTGCAAGTGGTAACCATAAATGTGGAAGAGGTCGCTGCATTACATGCAAGCACCTCAAACCAACACAGGAGATTTTTTCACACAGCAATCATTCAAAACATCCAGTAATAGGCCATATCACCTGTCTATCTACATATGTTGTGTATGCAATCTCTTGTAGTTGTGGCCCACAATACATCAGTAGGACGATGCATACATTGGCAACACGGTTTCTTGAACACCGTCGCAATGTTATAAGGGGCTTCCAGGTGCATAGTCTGTCCAGGCATTTTCTGGAAAAACATCAAAAAGATCCAATGATGATGTCCATTATGGGTCTGGCAGTTGTCCCACCCTCAATTTTAGGGAGGATTCAAGAAGCTGTGTGCCAAGGAAACATTCTGGATATACACTCTGGGCACCCTGTCACCAAAAGGGTTCAATGAGTGCATAGATGCGAGTACGATCATCCAGTCCTTTCCCAGGTCCCTCTGTCCAGTCTAAGGAGTCTCATTCGGTCGTGCTCAAGTAGTTAGCAGGTTTTTGGTTTTTTTCTCGATTTTGGTCTGATACCAGAATGACTGGTATATAGTCATTTAATTAATTACATTTTGAGGGAGTGTAGCTGTGTAGTTTTGGCTCCGCTGACTTTCTCTTCTTGTTTTATGCATATCTCTGTTAATTTGACAGGGTTCAATGCATCATGTTTTCCTGTAATTCACTTGCACGCGCTCTACCATTAGTGTGACCCTTTTCATGCATATTGTATTCCCGTCAGGCTTTTTTAATCATTTATATAGTATATTAGAACAGATCACCACATCACCTTTGTCCTTTTGGATTTCATCTCTATCAGAGGTTAAGTTTCTCCAGAGAGTTGCTCTTATAATTACCAGTGCCAAATTTTTCTTTTTACATCTTTCTTTTTAGTTGGTTTTTATGATGTGTATGTTGATGATTGAGATTGCATTTTACAAACTAGCAATGCTATGATTATATGATTCATATCAGTGGTGTACTGCTTAATATATGTATTCTGGCTGTGCATCCACCAGTGCTATGGTTACCACCAGACTCTTGACGAGCACAGAGGGAGCACGATTAAGAATTCTAATTAATCAATTACTATCAGCTGAGCCCAGTGCTTTAAGAGGATGGTGGATCCGTCAGCTTTTTAGCCTCTGAAGAAGTTGTTAGGATACAACGAAACGCGTAAATCCCCAGCAAAACGGCGCTTTTCATCATGGGACGTGTGAAGCTCAGTAAAGGATAACCCGGCTTACTAACCGTGGATCAGAGAGAGGAATCTGAAAAAAACACGAGGTCAGTTACAATGTAGCCGGGGGACTGAGCTTGGTGTACACCGATACTACTGCGGGTGATGAGGAAGACCCACAACACGGATTGCACGTGTGGAAGCGGTGTGAAGTATATACAGCCGAACTGGGGACTGACTGAGTATTAGGCTGTGTCCCAGCCAGCGCTGAGCGGGCGGCGCTTGCCGCGTTAACTTACATATTTATATATAAGTTCCCGCGAGCGCTCGTGCGCGGGCACACACACTGACCCGCACCAAAAAAAAACCTATACTTCCCCGCGCGCTCAGCTGGCCCGCAATGCCGCCCCCCCCTTCCTCCCCACGCGCGCTTGCGTAAATCGGAGGACACCGGCGCTCATGCTTGGAGCGCTCTCCAAGCATGAGCGCGCTAAGCGCCAGCGTATTTTAAGTAAAGCTTCTTTGTCTTTTGTCACAGAAATGGTATTTGTAATGATGTTTTTAATTAAAAATCAAAATACACTTTCAGTGCCAAAACGCAATGATTTCACTATTTGCACTTCTATATTTATAGTAAATGTGAATTCCTTGTGTGTGTCTGTCAGTCAGTCAGTGTGTGATTCTCTCTGTGTGTGCAGCCCTCACTCTCCCCCCCTTTCCCAGCGGAGACACATGGGGGTCTAAGTCCCCAGCCCGGAGCAACCCCCGCTCTCTCCTCGCCACCCCGGCGGAGACACAGTGGGTCTAAGTTCTACTGGGCCGGAGCAGCCCCCACTCTAAGCTTCTCTATGGCCACTGCGTAACATGTCCGCCATCACACCCACCCCCAGATAATGTTCCTGCGCCCCCTCCCCTAACACCCCCCCCTTCCAGTGCGTCGGTTTCTTTTATTAGAAATGGGTGAATTGTAAATAGTTTTGCTAGTTGTACTTCTATATTTATAGTGTGTGTGCACGTACCTTGTATGTTTTGCACTGGGGGTTTTGTTTATTATAAATGGTAGATTTGTAATGGTTTTTATTATTTGTACTTCTATATTTAGTGTGTGTGTGTGTGTGTGTGTGTACGGTCGCGTCTGCGCACGTAAAGGGAAATGGCTGCGTCTGCGCTCGTGAAGGGAAATGGCCGCGTCTGCGCAAGTGAAGGGAAACTAAAGCGTTTGCCCTTGTGCAGGGAAAAATCCGTGCATGTGCAGAGAAACGGACGCGTATGCGAATGTGCAGGGAAACGGCCGCGTCTGCGCATTGTGACATAGTCCCAGAATATTAGACAGAAAGTGGGGAAAAAGGGAAAAAATGTTCCATTCCTCAGTTTCACATTTGCTGAGACTGTGGGATGGAAACTCCAGGCCAGAGTTACAGTGGTTCTGGTTTTCACCAGTTAGTTTGGCTGCTTTAGTCTCTCTCTTAGAGCCTGGAAGGATGCTGCTGCTCCCCAGGATCCAGTTTGGGTCAGGCGGCCCCCGACGTGTTGCAGCATCTGAGAATCTATTTGGATGCTGTCCCCATCTGACAGTAAAGGATTCAATGTCCTATCCGTGTGTTATTTAAAGTTGGTAACTGGCTTAGCCAGCCAACATTGCAGATAGGGATATGCTGTGAGTTAGACTCCTGACAGGAGTAGATGTTTGTTTTTATGATTTCTTCTGTTTCTTAAAGTGACGGTGTTTAAAATGTTTAGTGTCACTAATGAAAAAATAAACCACTGAAGGTTGTGGGCTGAGTGCCCCTTATGTGTGTTTACACGTGTTTGTTCCCCTTTTCTACAAATTAAACCCTATACGACTGTGTCGCGAAGAGCCTGGGCAAGCGGCAGCGCTACACAAAGGGAGCCATTTGCCAAGGCATGTGCAGTTAAACAGTCATGTCTGCGCATGTGCAGGTAAACGGCCACATCTGCGCATGTAAACGGCCGCATTTGCGTATGTGCAGGGAAACGGCTGCGTATGCGCAGAGAAACTGATGTGAATTTGCAGCGAAACGGCGCATCTGCGCATGTGCAGGGGAAGTCGCGTCTGCGCATTTGCAGGAAAGCGTCTGCGCATGTGCAGGGTAACGGCCGCATCTGCGCACTTACAGGGAAGCGACTGCACATGTGCAGGTAAACGGCCATGTATGCGCATGTGCAGCAGGACGGCCGCGTCTGAGCATGTGCAGCAGAACGGCCGCGTCTGCGCATGTGCAGCAAAACGGCCGCGTCTGCGCATGTGCAGCAGAAAGGCCGCGTCTGCGCATGTGCAGCAGAACGGCCGCGTCTGCGCATGTGCAGGGAACGTCCTTAACCAGAGATTAGAAGTAACAGTTAGGTATTCGAATTATACAAAAACAAAAGCGCAGGGAGGGATCTGGGTTCTCACCCTTCGCCTCGAACAGTGAAAGCAAAGGTGTTTCCACCGTCACCGCTCTCAAGCATGAGCTCGGTCAGCGCCAGCGGGGCCACAGCCTAATTCGTCAAACTAACGAGGAAACAGCTGATGGGACGACTGACCCAGATGTGTATTCTCCAGGCTGTTACTCCTTAAGGCCGAGTCCATAGAAGGACAGGCCGCGCTGAGCCGTGCAGACGCTCTGCGCTGAGCCCCTGCATCCTCAATGAGGATGCCTTGAGAGTGGGCTCACGCGAGCGTCCGCAGGCGTGCTGACGAGTTGGATTTTTCAGCCGACAGACAAGCTGTTTTTCAGCGCGCTGTCGGCTGAAAACATCCAATCAGCGCGAAGCTGCGTCAACGTCACGGCGCCGTGACGTTGACGTCAGTGTGTCGCGGGCGATTGGCCCAGCGACGTCACTGCCCCGACTCCCACTACCTCCCCCCGCATCCCGATCGCACCCGCTGGCTCGCCTGCATGTGCATGGAATCGCACAGCTTCAGCAGGCGAGCCTCAGCATCAGCGCGGTCCAGCACGGCTCCCCCCCCCTCTATGGCCCCAGCCTAATACGTAGCCTCAGCTTCGGTGACATCTTGCCATACTGCAACCCAACTCCTGAAGCGCACCTTTGCTATTATACCCAGGACACTAGTTAACAGCTTAGAAAAGTTTTAAGCGCCAATCCTGCCATCTTAAATTCTCCCGTTCAACTGATCACCAGTAGCTACGTTATTGAAAGTAGAGACCGATGCGCAGGCAAGATGGAGGATTAAATTCGCCTTTACGCTACAAAATCCCTGAAAGGCTGGAATTATTATAAATCCCTCTGCCCTTTGTTAATTATGGCTGGGGAACATTGCGACACCAATTAGTTTCAGGGCTGGAGTTAGAGTGGAATGTCAGTTAGTCTGGTGCTGCTAACACAAAGAAGATATATATAATATATACACTGGCGACACACTTTATTCGAGCTCGGCTAGTCCCACGAATTCGGGTATACCCGGGTGTATTGAGGTTTGTGACTGTTTTCTGCCCGAGTGCATTGAGGTATTTTCCAGGCAGGGATTGAAGCATTTTATTCTCGCTGGCTGCAATACTGCACAGTATATATATATATACTGCATTACAATTCATGAATTTATGCCATCTGGTAGACACGCGAAGCATTGCAGCCTATTAAATCCTAATCATTATCATTTAACAGATCAGCCGCCCGTCAGCCAGGCATGAACCCAGGCTGGGAAGGCAAACACAACGGGGCATGTCAGAGGTGAGGAGCGGCGCATTCCAGGTATCTGCCAGGTACATAGTGGGTATTTGCTCGAATAAAGTGTGTCGGTGCAGTATCACGGGGGACCAGAACTTTTAACACCTTTACCACCAGGATCACGATCATCAGACAGGACACAATAGCTGAATAAAGTAAAGTTTATTCTGGCAAGCCAGCAAACATACAAACCACAGTGTACGCCCACCGACTGGGGCCTGGGGGAAGAAACCAGCCTCAACTAGGTGCAGGGGCCTGCTTCAGTAGGCTTGCCCTGAACGCTTCTTCTCCGTCTCTTCTCAGTGCTATTCTACCAATAGCACTTTCGAATCACCCGCCAGTCGTAACGTCACACTCTCCGTTCCAACTCTAAAACGCACCTGCTACTCTGATCGGCTGCTCCCCTTACATAGCTCTCGGTTGCACGGATCGTGATGATGCCCCAGAGGACAAGGGCTCATCCGGCTGCACCAATCAGAAAAGGAGGACGGCCTAAGGACTCTGGACAGCCCACCGGGCATGAACTATGGGCGAGTGGGAAATTCAATCTGGCCCATGGGAATAGTGTCTACAGGGCTGAGACCCAGCAACGGTTCCCCTGTCCAGCCCCATACCCCCTGCGGGGTAGGCGCCTCAGTGTCTAGGCAGAACAAAGACTCGGCACGGCCGAGAACCAGTTCCCAGATCTGAGTCACAGCCCTTCCCCTACTCACCATTGTCCAGGTATTTAACCCGCTCCCAAGCTCTGTCCCGAGCCGGTATTTCTCTGGCTGTAGCCCAGCTAAGTGAATTATTGGCTCCACACACCGAGAAATACTAAAACACAAAATACAGTGCTGACTTGCTAACTGTGCGGGGAACACACTAACACAAGTAATAAAGTGCTTTTACAAACCCAGTCCCCAAGACACACAGTTTCCCCCTTCCAGCTATCACACAGTGATAAAGCTCTTTGCTGGAAGAGGTTACACCAAACACTTAACATTCAGGCCAGAATGAGCCTCACAGAGGTGGCCATTTACACACGGTTTAGGGACAACCAGCCGGACTTCATCTTTATTATGTGAGGCTGGCTGTCCCCTACCGTCACAATATCAAAGGGAAAACGTTAGAATTTAAATACTGGTAGCAAGATGATTTTTTTTTAATTTTGTCTCTTAACTCATTACAGAATAAATGAAATACAAAAAAAGACAAAAAAAAGGCCGGTAAGAACCCAAAAGATTAATAACCATCACTTCAAGGATTTTTCGTGACTATCAGATGGCCTGGAGCTCCCCTCTTCATAGACTGGCTCCCCAGTCTCTCCGAGGAGTGTGAGGATGGGTTTTTGTCGTGTTACGTGGTGTTTTTCCGTTAGATAAAACAGCCCGTGGATTTCTTCCTTCAGGGCCTGCATTGCAGGGCTGCCCGTGCGGCCATCTCGAACACTTCCCTCACTCCGTCCTTCATCTTCGCAGAGCACTCCATGTATCCGAAGGCTCCGATCCGGTTGGCCATGTCCCGGCCTTCTTCCGGCTTCACCGGCTCCTGCGGGACGGAAAGAACGGCAGAACGATTAACATGGCGAGCGGCTCTCCGGAGAACGGTGTGATACTACATTACGAGCCAATACATCACAGACCGACAGATACAATGAATTGCAATGCAGGGGTTAGTGCCTTTGAAGTAGGTGTTATCAGTTTGAATCCCAGTATGAGCCTCTTTTCTCATCCTATATAGTTTGGGTGCAGGGGTACCCGGCAGCGCTGTATGTCCAATTTTATTTCCCAACTACCAGCACTTACATAGGAAACACATTACAGGTCTAAAACAGTCTCCTTCCCCAACAGAGGCGCCAGTAACTGTGCAGAGCAATGCGTTGTGTGAAGATAGAGATAATGTGTGTGGCTATCATCACCTCCATTTTGGCCTAACCGCCATTTTCTGAGTGTTTGCTTGTATGAATGCTTATCCGTTTATTTGTGTATGAACTGTAATGTTTGATTCTGTAAAGTATCGCTCCTGGATGTAACTATAGCCCTTGTGTAATTCCTACGAGGCATGCAAGAATTGAAAATGCAATCGTAAGATGTTTTTCCTGCCTTAGATAATTCTGCTGACCTTAGGTTCTGTTATCTGACAGATACAGTAACACACAGGGCTGGACAGAGTAACTCCTTTATGTCACAAGGTCAAGAGGCCCACATTATGGTAAATTATAGGATAAGAATATAGCGTATGCAGCATATTTAGATATCAATATGTATTTTTGTACAGGTCATCATATAGTTTTTATCTCTTACCCAGCCCCCTTAAAGGGCGTATTACTCATTTTGAAATGTATAAAAATGTGATACCAAGCAATATGTTTTCAGAGGCTTGAGTTCTTTTTGAATTCTTTTCTCCCAATTGTACCTTGGTACTGATAAACTCACTTGTTACTTTGAACCCTTGACTCATTGATTTTATTTCTACGCTTTCACAGATGGCGCCTTGAATAGGGACCCAACACCTCGGGACCAGGAGACCCCAGACGGAGCAACTGCTACATTACTCAAACGTGCGCACCTGGAGTAAGGTAAGGCTTTATCCTTTTTAACAAAAAAAGCCAGTAGATTAAATGTTTGAGTAATCTGTAGACAGTTTGTTCTTTATGGGCAACCTACCTGAGTGACGGGACACCCTGTTTCACGTGAGTTTATCAATAATATACTGATCAGGTATTGTTGTTGTTGTTTTATATTATTGCCATAAACTCAGGTTACACCTTATGCTAAATGGCAGGCCAATTCAGGGCTCAGAAGGTGTAACAGTTAATAAGGTGGAAAGTCCCCTATACTTGTTGAGAGAATAATTGTTAAGGAACAGCAGGTGACTATTTTTTTTTTTTTGTGCCACTGGTCCATAACTCTATATTCTACTTATATTATACCAAGTGGTGGGGCACCTTATTGGTACCCGATCGACTGGCGTTGATCGGGGATAGGTCAGATTATACCTTATGCTAAATGGCAGGCCAATTCAGGGCTCAGAAGGTATAATAGTTAATAAGGTGATAAGTCTCAAAAAACTTGGAAGAGAAGATTTTGTTAAAGAACAACAGGTGACTATTTTATTTTTTTAATACCACTGCTCCTTAGCTCTTTATTCTACCAAGTAGTGGGCACCTTATTGGTACACGATCGACTGGCGTTGATCGGTGTAATACAGGAGAATTATGGGGAACCTACATTCTCAGTCGCCGGCGAAGGGTACGCCCCTTGAAAATATGTGTAGACTTTATGGCAAAAATAATTTTCGAAAGTATAATAAGCTATGGATGGAACATGCAGTTAGAGATATTGACAATTGCTACTGCTGGCCACAAGATGGCACTTTTAGTTTAAATATTCTATATTCATTAAGAAAAACTTTATTGAAGGACCCTAGTGCACATGGGCGTCCGCAGGGGGGGGCAAGGGGAGGGCGCTTGCCCCCCCCCTGGATCCAGGGCCGCAAACAGGGGGGGCACAGGGGGCACAAAGGGTACTGCTTCCCAGGCCCCGTGGGTCAGGCCGGGCCCCCTGCACGGCCAAGCAACAGTTAATTAAATAAATTTAAAAAAAAAAGTTTAAAAAAATGGCGCCGATTCCCGGCGGAAGCGTCCGGCGACAAGCTGCACCCACCCGGTCAAGGTAAGTCACCCCACCCAGTCACTGTCACCCACTGTCACTGTCACCCACTGTCACCATAACCCACTGTCACCATTACCCACTGTCACCGTTACCCACTGTCACCATTACCCACTGTCAACGTCAACCACTGTCACTGTCACCCACCCACTCACTGACTGTCACTCACAAAGTCACTGTCACCCACCCAGTCACTGTCAAGTCACTGTCACCCACCCAGTCACTGTCTCCCACCCACCCAGTCACTGTCTCCCACCCACCCAGTCACTGTCTCCCACCCACCCAGTCACTGTCTCCCACCCACCCAGTCACTGTCTCCCACCCACCCAGTCACTGCCACCCAGTCACTGTCTCCCACCCACCCACTGTCTCCCACCCACCCAGTCACTGTCTCCCACCCAGTCACTGTCTCCCACCCACCCAGTCACTGCCACCCTCCCACCCACTGTCTCCCACCCACCCACCCAGTCACTGTCTAACCCACTGTCATTCACCCACCCACTGTCATTCACCCACCCACTGTCATTCACCCACCCACTGTCATTCTACTGTCATTCACCCACTCACCCACCCAGGCAGGCAGACACATGTCTTTTGTTGAAAATATAAAAATAAACAGCTTGCATTGTAATGTTTTATTCTGTAGTACAATAAGAAAACAGTTAAGTAAAAGTTGCGCTCTAAAAGATATTTTTTCGTGGTAGGTGCGCTATGGGTTCGGGGGGGGGCGCTATGGGTTCGGGGGGGGGGGGGCCTGCTCCTTTCATTTGTCCTGGGCCCCATGATTTCTGTTGGCGGCTCTGCCTGGATCACTCGCAGTCCTGGGCTGTTTTTGGCATTTATGACGCCGTAAAGTACGTTTACGGCGCTATAAACGCCAAAAATAGACTCTGGGTGGACCGGGACGGAGGTGGATGGACCGGGACGGAGGTGGGTGGGTGCGCCTGGCGCCACAGCAGGCAGCTAGTGGTAGGCTAGCCTATGCTGCTACGCAGGAGGAAGCGCAGCGCACTGTCATTGTTAGCACTCGGGAGTGATGCAGCTCTCATTGGTAACACTACCTACCAATGAAAGCCGTCTCACTCCCAAGTCGGGACCAATCTGTGCCGCAGCCGGGACCGCCATTGCATGCTAGTGCAGTCAGCAAAGATGAATGGGGTACATTTGTACAATGGGAAAAACACGCATCACAATTAGTCACAACATCTTTATACCCTGTGAGGGTAAAAGAAACAATACAGATGCGCATGCGCGACAACGGACTGAATGGACGCTTAAGTTCATAGCTCCGTTCTCAGCCGACAAGAAATAAATAATAAATGCACTAAAACCTACCCGATTTTCACCAAAATCGCACACATAACCCCCGGATACCCTCAGGATGTCGAAGGGGACACGCTCAAAGCGCCCCTCCACGGTGCTGACTGATTACTTTGGAAAGGGAGAACAGGCGCGCGCCAAAAGTCATGAGGGCCCCCCGCCAAGCGGATCAGACTCGGAGGAAGAAGGGGACAATGATCGCGGGAACCAGATTATGCGGAGACGGGACATGCAAGAGTTCTGTGCTGACATCAAAAAATGCCTACAATCGGAGGTGGCAGCCTTGCGAGCAGACATTGGCAGCATTGGAGCCCGCACGGACTCCCTTGAAAGGAAGCTCGACTCAACCATCAAGTCCCTCCATAAAACGGACAGGCAACTGTCTCAAGTCAAAGACACCATCCGCGACCTCCTAGACAAACAGGAGGACTCAGAGAACCGGGAGCGACGCAACAATGTAAGGATACGGGGGGTCTCAGAGGAAGAGCCCGATCCGGAAGACTTCGTGGGTCGGTGGCTGACCCAGCTTATACCTGACAAGTCGACACAGGAGCTTCAACTAGACCGCTGCCACAGAGCCCTAAGATCCAGGCCACAGCAGGGAGACCCCCCGAGAGACATTATTGCTCGCTTCCATTATTTCAAAATAAAGGAATCCTTTTGTCAAATGACTCGTAACAACCCCACATTCGAATCACACAAAATCCAGGTATTTCAGGATATCTCCCCCACCACCCTGCTGAAAAGGAAGCAACTTACCCCAATCACTAAAATCCTCAGGGATGAAGGGGTTAAATACCGGTGGATTTACCCGTTTGGCCTCCTAGTCTCCAGGAACGGGGCATCTACGACGATACGGAGGGCGGAAGATGGAGGGGACTTCCTTACTAAGCTGGGCCTACAGGACAAGATTACAGAAGAAATGGCGGGAGGCAGATCAGCACCAGACCCATCATGGCGTGAGGCAGGTAGATCTGACAAAAACAGGCAAACCCGCAGCCCCCGTTAAATTGACTGTCTGAGACACTCTGCTCACTAGCAGTTACAGTTGACCCCCCTCCCCACTCGAACAGGCCACCCGTTGTGGTCACCCCTACGATTTTCCCATCAGCTACATCAGCTACATCCCTAACAATGTCCCGAAGCGCCTAGGCCCGAATCAAATCCTGCCACACTTACCTTGAAGCCCGACGGCAGCATCCAGAGACTAGCGGCCATCTTGGAGCAGCTCCGGAGTCCAACTGCGAAAGAGGCGGAGACGGATGACGTCGGAGGGGAGGAGGCACCACATCTCGCGAGAGAGACAGGAGTCCGGAGCAGAGCCACATCCAAGATGGCGACCACCGCGGATGAACCGGAAGGGGTGGGAGCTAGAGGATGGAGGCGGAAGTGCGGCAGCAAAGCACCCTAGACGCAACGAGCAGCAGCAGGAGAGGGAGGAGGGCTTAAGATAGGCTGGGAGAAGCGGCACAGGAACCGGCCCTAGTGTAGGAGAGCCCAAAGGGTAGCGCCAGGAGAGGAGTAGGTCAGGCTACAGGAGAGAGGGGCAACACCAACACGGAAGGTGAGGAGTAGGGGTCGGAAGGATTAGGGGGGGGGGGGAAGATGTTAAGGAGCTAGCAGAGGAGTGGGATGTAAGATCAGGAAGGGGGGGCAGTGGAATAGGGGAGCTGGCAACAGGGAGGGAGGGGGAAGATGAGGAAGGGGTTTAAGGGCAGAAAGTAGAGGAGTAAAGGGAAGTGAGGGTAGAAGGACCCAGAGAAAGAGGGGGATGCATAGACATAGCAAGGTGGTGGGCAGCACTGGTGGCAAAGCTCAGATGGGACAGGGACATACCATAAAGACATGAGGGGGATCAAGGGCATAACATAGGGCAAGAATAGGATCAGCTGTTCCAAGTGGCACGATAGTTTGGAGTTGAAGGGGAGGCAGGGTCTCGTTGATGTATTTAAAGTTAATAGGTTAGGTTTGTGCATTTGAGGTTTTTCATTGACTTGTTGATACCTGAAAATATTTACCAATACAGTTTGGACTAATAAAGATATTGGTTTGTCGGCTGGGACGGCGGTCCCAAAGTCGCCGTGCACGTCTACTCTTGGGCTGGGGCAGTTGCCCTAGATCCTGAGGAAGTCCTGGGGAAGAGGTGGATCAATACGGCCCTGCGGAGGAGGCAGAAGACAGAGGGCGAGATCCAGAGATCCACCAACCCACAGGCAAGGGAGAGAAAGTGGTCCCATGCCACCGACTACTCTCCCACACTGATGTTTTTGTTTTATGTGTTCTTTTTTCCTTCTGTGTCCCATGTACCCGAAGTGTCTACCCGACCCCATACTGTCTCCTATACAAGTGGTCCTCTGCTGACGCCCCGCAAAGAGCTGAGAACTGCAGAGGAACAGAAACGGCTCCGTAGAGGTCCGACATATCAGAAGGTAGCATTCGGAGCACAAGGTCAGTACCCAGCACCATCATGCCTTTAACTTTTATATCACACAACACTAAGGGTCTAAACTCCCTATGTAAACGTAAGATAGCACTCACAGACTACAAAAAAAAGGGGGCAGACTTTATACTACTCCAGGAAACACACTTCAGCACCACTAGTTCTCCCAAATACTTTGACAAGCAGTACAAACAGGTCTTTCTATCCTCTGCTACAGAAAAAAAGCGAGGTGTAGCAATCTTGATCCATAATAGGGTAGGATTAGTGGTGGATAAAGTGAAAAAAGATCAGGACGGCAGATTCTTGCTGCTCATAGGATCCATAAATGCACAACCAATAACAGTAGCAACGATATACGCCCCAAGTGCCCATGAGTCAGACTTCTTCACGAGGACGTTCGACGTTTTTAAAAAATTTAGCAAAGGGGCTATAATCCTGGGAGGAGATTTCAATACGGCTATGAATGCAGCCCTGGACAGGTCAGGTCCCCATAGTCACAAAACCAAAACACGACCTTCAGCGCTAGAACAAGGATTAAAAGACCTACAACTAATAGATGCTTGGAGGGAGACTCACCCGCTAGAAAGGTTATACACCTTCTACTCACATCCACACGACTCATTTAGCAGAATCGATTACTTCTTTGTATCTAGTAGACTGGTCCCCGCGATCACTCATTCTGGGATCCATGATATTTCATGGTCTGATCACGCACCGATCGAGCTAAGGTGCACTCAGATAGGACTGGAAAGACCAAGAGCAAATTGGAAATTAAATGATTCCCTTCTAAAGATCCCTGATTTGGAAGGAAAGATCAAAGAGGCGATCAAGTACTTCTTTAGAGAAAATAAAGGTAGCGTTGACTCACATATAACCCTCTGGGAGGCACATAAAGCAACACTGAGGGGGGTTTTGATTAGTATGGCAGCCCAAAAGAAAAAAGAAAGCAACGCAAAAATTATTAAAGAACAAGCAGAGTTAAAGCAGCTTTGGGAACAACATAGACGAACACCAAATGCGGCGACTCTACAGCAAATTAAAGACACTCAGATTAAACTGAACCTACTCCTTACCTCCCAGGCCGAGAAATTGTTAAGTTGGTCAAAGAGAAGATTCTTTGAAAAAGCAAACAAACCAGAAACCTTGCTGGCTAACATGATTAACTCCAAAACAAATAATTATAACATACAAGCCTTGTGGCGGGAAACGGGGGGGGGGGGGGGGGAGGGTCACGGCCAATAACAAGCATATAGTAGGGGAATTTAAAGCCTTCTACGCAAAATTATACGATGAGGAAAAGGTTGCCCGATCTACTGGGACAACGGAGGCCCTACGGAGTTTCCTGAAAAATGCAAACATACCCGGTTTGAGCAGGTCAGATAGAGAGGTGATAGGTAGAGATTTTACAATGGAGGAATTATCAGAGGTTATTAAAAACCTGAAACCCTCTAAAGCCCCGGGTCCCGACGGATACTCGAATCTTTATTACAAAAAGTTCAGGACACAATTGGCCCCATATCTCCTCCGTATGTTTAATCAAGTGCTGAACGGGTCCCCATTCCCTAGCCAGATGCTCCAAGCGTCCATTTCAGTAATACATAAGACAGGGAAAGACCCCCAGGACTGTAAAAGTTACAGACCTATATCCCTGATTAATTCGGACATCAAAATTTACGCCAAATTATTGGCCAATAGATTGAGTCTCATCCTACCCAGACTAGTGCACCCAGATCAAGTCGGATTTATCCAGGGTCGACAAGCATCTGATAATACCCGACGAATCATTGATCTGATAGAGATAGCCAATTCCAAATCTATACCAGTTATGGCGCTTAGTCTGGATGCGGAAAAAGCGTTTGATAGGATAGACTGGCCATATCTGGAAGCCACGCTTGGGGCGTTTGGCATGGGAGACAAATTGATAAAAGCTATATTCGCTCTCTATTCAGCCCCGTCGGCAAGGGTTACCCATCAGGGATTCGCTTCGGATCCCTTCCAAATTAAGAGCGGAATGAGACAGGGATGCCCGCTCTCCCCCCTCCTCTTTGCACTGTGTATGGAGCCGCTGGCGGCCCAGATACGGGATAGCAAAGACATCACAGGTATTGACATCGGAAACCAGTCGTATAAGGTGGCACTATATGCGGATGATGTATTCCTGACAATATCCAGGCCCCTTACCTCTCTACCAAACCTGTTCTATCTGTTGGGGCGTTTCAATAGGGTCTCCGGGTTCAAAATCAGAGCAAATCGGAGGCTATTAACATAAATCTCCCCAAGCATGTTGAAAAGCTAATTGCCATAAACTTCAACTTCCGCTGGCAACAACAACAAATTAAATATCTAGGGGTTAATATCACCCAGACATATAGCACAATTTATCAGGCAAACTATCCACGACTGATGCGGACCCTGAGAGAGGACATCAAAAGGTGGGCTAAACATAAAATCTCATGGATTGGCAAAATCCACTGCGTTAAAATGAATTTGCTCCCTCGCCTACTGTATCTTTTCCAAACCCTACCAGTGCCAATAGGCTTGAAGGACACTCTCTCACTCCAAACCGAGATAGATAAATTTATCTGGGGAGGAAAGAAGGCGAGGGTGAGCAAACAAATAATGCGCAAACATACGGGGGCGGGAGGGCTAGCGGTACCTTGTTTGTTGTCCTATTACAAGGCGGCCCAATTATGTCAAATTGTGCAGTGGCACACTAACCCAGACTCTAAAAGATGGGTCGCGTTAGAACGAGAGGCATGTTCCCCATTAGACCTGGAGCATCTGATTTGGTACCCCAAAAAGGTGCGTAGAGGCACCAAACTGCCGCTATCCTCGATGACCAACTCGCTCTCGATATGGGAGGGTACTAGGCTCAAATGCGCACTGACTAGCAGGGCGTCGGGTATGACGCCACTATGGAACAACCCACTCTTTGCTCCGGGCCAGTCCAGTACGGAATTCACTATCTGGAAACTAAAAAAAATTAAGAGATTGGTAGATCTGGAGGGGAGACAAGGCATAAAAATATTCGAAATAGTTAAATCTGACCATAACATCCCTAATGCCGAGATCTTTAGATACCTCCAGATCAGGGCGTTCTATCAAAAAGTTCAGCCACAGACCCCCATGACAAATTTCGAAAAGCTCTGTCGATCAGGGACATCCACAGCGGGACTCACAGCGGGACTCACATCGCAGATGTACAAAGAGGTAACCGAGTCTAATACGACAGTGACGGACAAAACAAGATACATGACTAACTGGGAGACAGACCTAGAAGAGGAATTAGAGGTTGAGGAATGGACAAAAATAGTGACGGCGACCTCCAAAAGTTCTATATGCACAACCTTAAGGGAGAACGCATATAAGGTAATGATGAGATGGTACCACACTCCCACAAAACTAGCTAAATTCCTGCCCAGTTACTCCCCATTGTGTCCGAGACAATGTGGACAGCAGGCAGATCTGTTACACATGCTGTGGTCATGCCCCAAAATCGTCCCAGTCTGGGACTCAATTAAAGACTGGTTGAATAAGATTACAGGTAAACCCGTCTGTAAGGAATCCACTACTGGCTTTGACTATTGCCGTGCAGACCTGTGCAGTTGCAAGCTTCCTCTGGCAATCTATGGCACAGGTGCTGCCTCTCATTGCAGCTTCTGCCCTGTGTTCTTTCATTGGAGGAATTCTCACACACCCTCCTCCTGTGATTGGATCTCCGCCCTTTATATTCTAGGCGTTGGCTCTGAACCAGCGCCGAGCATAACTATTCCTACCTCTATGTTACTGTCTCTGCCACAAACCACCCCAGGCCTCTCTCCTAGCGTTCTTACCTTCCAAGTTCCTGAGTATCCAGAGGCCTGGTCCTGGACGTCTGTGCTGAAGCGTTGTTGCCAGCACTGGCCTGCTGCTATCTCCTTGCAGTGGCCTACCCTGGACGTCTGTGCTGAAGCGTTGATGCCAGCACTGGTAACTGCTGCATTCCCTCCTAGCAGTAGCTACCCTTCCCGTCCTGTGGCCTGCCGCTATTCTCCTGTAGTGGCCTATCCTGGACGTCTGTGCTGAAGCGTTGATGCCAGCACTGGTACTGCTGTATTCCCTACTAGCAGTGGCTACCCTTCCTTTCCTGCGGCCTGCTGCTATCTCCTTGCAGTGGCCTGCCCTGGACGTCTGTGCTGAAGTGTTGATGCCAGCACTGGCCTGCTGCTATTCTCCTGCAGTGGCCTACCCGGGACGTCTGTGCTGAAGCGTGTTGCCAGCACCGGTACCTGCTGCATTCCCTCCTAGCAGTGGCTACCCTTCCTTTCCTGCGGCTTGCTGCGATCCTCTTGCAGTGACCTGCCTTGGACTTCTGCGCTGAAGCGTTGGTTCTTCCCGACGCTGCCCTGCGGTGAACTTCGGCCAGCCTGCTGTCTCCTCCTGCTGAGATCGGCGTCATGGGCCGAGGCCGCTCCTCGCGCAGAAGCCACCCCCGCGCTCACGCTCCTAAGCTGAAGCGGGGCACTCCTGATTTCCTATTGCCGAACTCCTGCTTCATTAACGACGATGCTGCCTTCTCCAATCCTGACCCTGCGATGTACGACTATGAACTGCGCACTCCGGATCAGTCTGCGTGGACTCAGGTCGGTGATTATATAACCCCACCTCAGCCCCGCGGTCCGGTCCCGGTTTGTGGCGAGCATCGGCGTAACAGTATGCTCGGCCCATTAAAACCGGACCGCGCCGTGGCGGGGGATGGCAATTTACCTACTGAAGTTATGTCCCGGCCTGCGTATCAGTCCCACTATGAAGGCCAGTATTTGTGTGAAGTAATACCCCTGATGGATGAAATGTTTACCTATGAAGGTTTAACCCCTTTGCAAAGACAATGCCGTTGTGATCTCTTTATTAAGGCTTACTGTATCCTGAACTTAAAACAGTCTCTAGCCGAATGTATTCGCTCCCCTGATTCCCCTTTAACCTGGGATAATGTGAACCCTATGGAACTGGCCGACGCCCAAGAGGCAATCTATGCCCTGGCCTCATCACTGGATATTCATCTAGTAGAACAGAGCGCCCTCCTCATGTTGGCCCAGTCTCAAGATACACTCCATGTACTTTCCTCAACACTAGACACTCACATAATAGAACAGGATCCCCTCCTTGCCAGCTATGCTGCTGCTTGGCAGATTCTCTGTGCTGCCAGTCCTGTTACTAAACCTGTGGGGTTACCTCTCTCTCCTAAGAATGGTCAAACCATTTCTCTGTCGCTGCCCGCTAAGGAAGAAGCTGCCACGCTCCCTAATCCTGAGTTAACCTCCCTAAGTTCTGTCCCTGAGGTTATTTCGGTCTTAACCCCTGCTAGTCAGGCTTATGCGTTCCCTACTGTAAATCCCTGCAGTACCCAGGTCAGTGTGTCTTCCCTAGCACCAGAGAATGAATCCTGTTTGCCCTCTTTTCCTAAACCAAAAATTCTAAGCTCTGTTTCCGAGGTTTTTTCTGTATTAACCCCTGCTAGTCTGCTCTGTGAGGTTCCTACTGCTAACCCTAGTATTCCGCAGTCTAATGATAGGTCCCTAGGGCAAGAGGCAGAACCCCCTATGACCCCACTCTCGGAGACTAGCTTCTATTTCTCTGATTCTCAGGTACAGAGTAATTTAACCCTTGGGGTTTTTCCTATGTTAACCCCTGCAGGTCAGCCCTGTGAACCTTCCTTGGTAGATCCCTTTAGTTCGTCAGTCAGGGACACCTCCTTAGCCTCAGAGGATCAACCCCTTTTGTCCTCTGACTCGGCTAAAATTCTCGGGGTTATGCCCCCTGAACTCTCGGCAAATATACTGGCTCCAGTAAAAAGTATTCTGGAGCCGTTTGTTTCTCTAAACCTGTTCGCAGAATCCCTACTCCTAGGTATTTCACTCACCCCGTCTGCCACTCAGAGAGCTGAGACCCCTGCTTCTGAGCATAGACCCCTTTTCGTGGAATCTGTTGTCGTTTCTGATGTCCCAGACACTCTTTCCCAAATACCCACTTCAGAGGCCAGCACAGTCGTGGTTGCCCCACTTGCACTGTCTGAGTTCTCCTTTTCTCAAATCCTAGGGTTTAAAGCAAACAGTACATATTATGCTCCTTTCCAAGTGACCCCTACTGAGATCAGCGTATCTGCTGTTGCTCTCTCAGTACCATTAAAGTTAGGGCCCTTCTTTTTGAAGGATCAGGCTTTCAAGTTTGAGACTCCCTTTATCCCTGACTTTGTAAATCTGCAGTCCCTTCTCACTGTAGTTAAAAGTTCTCCAGCAGCCGCTGAGTTAAGCTTTGCCGCTGTCAAATCTTCTGTTATAGAAGCAACCTTGCCTAGCTTACTTCTGTCTGTCCTATCTGTGATGCCTATCATCTTTACTAAAATTTCTGTTTTGCAAGGTATTTCTCCTATTAAATCTGTGATACCTGCAATTCCTTTAATCAGTTCCAAAACCCCTGTCACTAAGTCTCCCATGGAGTCTGATGCCCTCACTAGGGATTCTCAGGGACCCAATTCTGTAACAAGCAAGATGTCCCTTGTGTCTGTTGGAGAGTTTACCCCAGTTTCTCTCACGGATCATGCCACAGCCTCCGGGATGATTAAAAATGACTTTAAGTCTGGGATGCCCATTCCTGTAATAATACTGTTTCACGCTGATTCGCCCACAGTATTCGGGGTATCCACTACTGACTGTATGTCTACTACCACGAACTCAGGGGTATCGCATTTGGAACGTTCCCTTTTTTCAGAAGATCCCGTCTTTAAAATGGACTTATTTTTCTCTGTGTCTTCCACAATACTTGGGGTACTTGCTATTGACTGTCCTGTCCCAAAACTAGGGTTACCTCTCAAAAAGGTGCCTGGAGCTACCGATGTTAAAGACCCTATGTTTAAAACAGTAACAATTTGCATTGCTTCTCCCACAGTATCATGTGAAACCTGGGTACCTGGGACCTCCACTCCGAAGCCAAGCTCTAGTTCTCTGTCTTCTTTCTCTGTGTTGGAGGCACCCAGCTTTAACCCCAAGACTTTTTTCCCTAAGGTTGATGCACCGCGTAACCGCCTGCCTTGTTTTTTGGATAAAATCTGTTTTCTCACCTTTCAAACAGACTCCTTACTCGCAGGTCTCTGTGCGGTGCCCAAAGTGCCCGTTCTGTATGGCAATTGGCCTCTCCCTAAGACGAAGACACCCTTACTGGACCTCGTCGCTTTACCTGAAGCGTCCGTTCCTGTTCTCTATGGGTCCACTATGGGTATAGACATGCTTATTATGTCCTTCGCCAAGGCCACAATTTCGGATTTGATTCTCTCTAAAGATCACAAACCAAAGGAAGCGGATCCTTCTTCAACTGCCAGTACCATGAGTTGCATACACACTGCTACAGACTCTCGCAAATTGCTTGGGATAGCAACCCTGCTTGGTATCAAAAGTACCGCTGCAATAGTGTGTAGTGAACCCTCCCGCCCCATTCCCTTGCTAACCACCACCCGGAATTCCTTGGAAGCTAAAGACTCTCGCAACTTCCTCCGTGCTGATTTCACCAAAGACATTGCCTTCCCTGAAGGTCCCTCTGCCATTTTTGTCCGACAATCTGTGTTCTGTGTCCCGTACTCTTGGACTATTACTACGCACCGGACACCTGGCTACTGTCCTTCCGATGTTCCCATTCCGGAGCCCTCAGGTCCCATTGTCCATGTACCAAGAACTGCAGTAGCACCGCTGTCTTTCATGGCACTCGCCAATGTACATCTGGATTGTGGACCTAATTCTCGCCGGAGACACTTCAGGAACAACTCAATGTCTCCCAGACCTATGAATGGTCCTGTTCACCCAGGCTTCTCACCCAGTGGTGGGGGTACTGTAAGGAATCCCAACAAACTATGGGCTTTCAACGCCACCTCTCGCCTAAGGAGGTTTAGGAACAATTCCATGTCCCCCAAATCTGTGATGGATCTTGTTCGTCCGGAGGTCTCACCTGAAGGGGGGGGTACTGTAAGGAATCCACTACTGGCTTTGACTATTGCCGTGCAGACCTGTGCAGTTGCAAGCTTCCTCTGGCAATCTATGGCACAGGTGCTGCCTCTCATTGCAGCTTCTGCCCTGTGTTCTTTCATTGGAGGAATTCTCACACACCCTCCTCCTGTGATTGGATCTCCGCCCTTTATATTCTAGGCGTTGGCTCTGAACCAGCGCCGAGCATAACTATTCCTACCTCTATGTTACTGTCTCTGCCACAAACCACCCCAGGCCTCTCTCCTAGCGTTCTTACCTTCCAAGTTCCTGAGTATCCAGAGGCCTGGTCCTGGACGTCTGTGCTGAAGCGTTGTTGCCAGCACTGGCCTGCTGCTATCTCCTTGCAGTGGCCTACCCTGGACGTCTGTGCTGAAGCGTTGATGCCAGCACTGGTAACTGCTGCATTCCCTCCTAGCAGTAGCTACCCTTCCCGTCCTGTGGCCTGCCGCTATTCTCCTGTAGTGGCCTATCCTGGACGTCTGTGCTGAAGCGTTGATGCCAGCACTGGTACTGCTGCATTCCCTACTAGCAGTGGCTACCCTTCCTTTCCTGCGGCCTGCTGCTATCTCCTTGCAGTGGCCTGCCCTGGACGTCTGTGCTGAAGCGTTGATGCCAGCACTGGCCTGCTGCTATTCTCCTGCAGTGGCCTACCCGGGACGTCTGTGCTGAAGCGTGTTGCCAGCACCGGTACCTGCTGCATTCCCTCCTAGCAGTGGCTACCCTTCCTTTCCTGCGGCTTGCTGCGATCCTCTTGCAGTGACCTGCCTTGGACTTCTGCGCTGAAGCGTTGGTTCTTCCCGACGCTGCCCTGCGGTGAACTTCGGCCAGCCTGCTGTCTCCTCCTGCTGAGATCGGCGTCATGGGCCGAGGCCGCTCCTCGCGCAGAAGCCACCCCCGCGCTCACGCTCCTAAGCTGAAGCGGGGCACTCCTGATTTCCTATTGCCGAACTCCTGCTTCATTAACGACGATGCTGCCTTCTCCAATCCTGACCCTGCGATGTACGACTATGAACTGCGCACTCCGGATCAGTCTGCGTGGACTCAGGTCGGTGATTATATAACCCCACCTCAGCCCCGCGGTCCGGTCCCGGTTTGTGGCGAGCATCGGCGTAACACCGTCCCATTAGACCCATGGCTGTTCCTCCTGAACAGACCAGCAGATGGGTTCACCAAAGGAGAAAACAAACTGATAGCTCACTTTGCTATGGCGGTTAGGGGGGAGATCGCAGCACGATGGAAACAAAATACAATTCCTCCAATTACAAACATTAGAAATCGAATTTGGTCAGTTTGCCAGATGGAGAATTTGACAAGTTTGGTCAACGAAACTGGTGAAAATTTTCAAAAAGTCTGGCTACCGTGGTTAGCCCAAACAGACATCCTGGGAGTGGAACGGACCACAATTTGGCTTTAATAGGAGAAAATGCGTTCTCTCATGAGGGAACGCCCAAGGGCGGCACCCAAGACACACATAGATAGCCCCCCCCCGAGACCCCCAGGTAGGACCTATAAGAGAGCGAATAGGGCATAGAAGCTGTTATGCGGCTGTCCTACGGGGCACGCAATGATTCCCCAGACGCAGAGAACCAGCGAAGGTGAGGCAGAGGCGGAACCACATGAGGAGAAACTTACCCCGCACCCCCATCCCCCCCATTGTCTTCCCCTTCCACCCCCTGGCATGAGGCCCCTCTGTCTGTCTGTTTACCCAGTCTGTCTGTAGATGTCTAATCGTTCACAACCGGGAATAGCACATACAGTAAGCCGAACCTGTACTTTGCCGTTACCATACTCACTGTACTGTATGTATATTATTATCTGAACAAAATAAAAAATTTAAGTTGAAAAAAAAAAAAAAAGAAACAATACAGAAACCCAAAGAAGTGTATCATACAGAAGAGATAGATTTCCTTTTAGACCCGGCCATGTGTACCCCTACAGTACCACCTGCCCTGTTGCCTCCTGCCCCTGCACCTACTCCCAGTATTCCCAGTATCATGCCTACCGCCCCTGTACTGGCTCCTATTATTTCTTCTATTGTACCCACCGCTGTGCAAACACCACCACAACCCCCTCAACAGTCTGAGGTGTCCAAACAGCTTACACCAACACCTCCCGGCACACCTTTTGTTGTCCGTCGGATTGATTTTGATGATACACCACCCCCAGCCTACTCAGGACCCTCACAATCTTCCAAACATAAAACTCCCAAACCTTCATCTGACAGCCCAGAAAGCCCTCCACCTACCCCAAGGAGCATGAGACTCCTTAACAATATACTAACCAATCTTGCTTGCAATATTATGCCCAGACTTAGCCCTGGAAATCAAATTCTTGATGACCCAGTCGCATCCCGTACACAAAGCCAACAACCCCCAGTTTTGACCCCTGAAAATGTAAGTCTTCCCCCAGAAAACATTAATGTTATGCCAATGAGGGAAGTGACAGGGAACTTAGTTGAAGGTCGCCAGCCACAGATATACATCCCCTGGACACCAGGAGAAATACTAGCTTTAAAAACACAGTTTCCCAGACCTGAGGAAGATATTAAACAGAGCGAGGCAAATTTGTAAAACAATATGATGACAATGAAGGAGCAGCGGGAGCACCATGGGCACAGGTTGAAAACACACATAGATTACGAGATGAGAGAATCAGGTTACAGACAGATGTTCTGGCAGCACTAAGAGCAGCCTTTGCACCGCGGGTTAATTGGGGAAAAATAAATTCTATGAAACAAAAGAAGGGGGAAACAGTGAAAGAATTTGCAGACAAAATTATTACTGCTGTTACTGCTTATGGGGGAATAAGGGACACTGAAGCAAATGCAGGTCCTCTTATTGTGGCAGCTTACATAAAGGGTTTAGATCCTGAGATATCCAAGGGTGTAACTAGAGTACTCCTAGGATGGGAAAACAAACCAATGGTGGAAGTTATTGCAGCCGCCGCACATTTTGAGAGAAATAAAGTAGAGAAGGAAGAGAGGAGAAAGGGAACACGAGAAAGGGAACAAGAAGAATTAATGAAAGCCCAGACTGTTTTTTTTCAAGGCAATAGAGGTAATGAGCAAAGGCGGGAAAATAACCAGCAGAGGGGTAATAGGAATTATAATGATTACAATGAAGGAGGGAATGGCGGGAGAAAAGATTGGTCCCAAGTACAGTGTTTCAATTGTGGTAAACTGGGACACACAGTCAAGAGGTGCAGAGCACCAAGAAATAATTCCAATCAGCAATACAATAATAGGGACAATTATCAAAACAGACAACAAGGATTTCAGAATCCACCCCCACACAATCCATCTGACAATATGTACAATTTAGGGTATGAAGAATGACGTGAGGAGACAGAAGAACAGGACAGAATTCTTTCACCTTTCAGACTGCACATTACACACTACCCCTCTATTCCAGTTGACAGTACTGGCCCTAATATTACCGTCCTTTTGGATGGTAAACCAGTACAGTTTCTTTTGGATACAGGAGCCTCATGTTCCACTATTTCAAAGGAAACTGCTCTTCGTTTTAAAATCAGTAACAAACCACACATAATGGTCAGGGGAGTAGGTAACAAACTGATACCGCACCCACTATCCATCCCCTTAGCACTGACAATCGGAGATATTGATTTACAACACAAATTTTTAATGATGGCAAAAGATTTATTGTGCAGGTTACAATGTACCATCGATTGCCGTTTGGACGGATCTGTGTATTTACAAATACCAGGTCATGAAGAGTCCATTATGCTTTTCACCTGCCCCCAGCAAGATAATATCTGTTTGTATAATTTAACCATAGAAAATTATGACGCCATTTTAGAACCACTACCTCATAATTTATGGGCGTCTCCTGGCAACAGTACTGGGTACGTCTGGTCTGCTGCACCAGTACGGGTTAAATTATTTCCCAATGCAGTCCTCCCCAGAATTGGACAATACCCTCTCAGCAGAAATGCTTTACAGGGTATAGCCCCTATTATGGAGGAGTTATTGCAAGAAGGGGTTATAATCCCCACAAGCAGTGTTTGTAACACACCAATTCTACCAGTTATAAAACCCCACTCCGACCCACCAAAGTATAGGTTTGTGCATTGTGAAACCAATTTTCCCTGTGGTCCCTAACCCAGTCACCATTTTGTCATCCATTCCTCCAACAGCTGTCTATTTCACAGTAGCGGATTTGTCTTCAGCATTTTTTAGCATTTCATTACACAAAGACAGTCAAAATCTTTTTGCATTCACATATAAAGGTCATCAATACACCTGGACATGAATACCACAAGGGTACACAGAAAGCCCTGCCTTATTTTCACAAATCCTGCAGCGGGACCTTCAGGATGTACATTTACCAGAAGGGTCAGTTTTAATACAATATGTAGATGACCTATTGTTAGCCTCGCCCTCTTTGCAAGCCTGCAAAACTGACTCAGTGGCATTATTAAATACCCTAGCCACAAAAGGTCACAAAGTCAATAGGCAGAAATTACAGTTATGTCAATCAAAAGTACTGTATTTGGGTCAAATTTTATCACCAGGTCACCGCTCAATTAACCCAGATAGAATCACGCCTATCCAGTGTGTGCCCAGGCCACGGACACAGAAAGAAGTCCGAGGTTTCCTAGGAATGGCCGGATATTGCAGACAATGGATATCCAATGTTTCAGCTATTTCAGACCCATTACAGCAGCTAACACGTAAAGGTGTAGCTGAACCAGTTCCTTGGACTGAGGAGACTGAAGAAGCTTTCTGCATGCTAAAAAAGAGTTTAACATCAGCTCCTTCATTGGTCTTGCCCAATTGTACATTACCTTTTACCTTATACTGCCACGAGCACAAGGGACATGCCTCAGGAGTTTTAATCAAACCCATGGCACCCGACAGCGTCCCGTGGCTTACTACAGTACTAGGCTCGACCCGGTGGCACAGGCGTTCCCGCCGTGTCTCCGATCTGTGGCGGCTGCCGCAATTCTTGTTGATACTGCTCAAGCTATTGTACATGGACATATGTCTTACAGGTACATGTACCACATGCAGTATCCACATTACTTCTACGAAGATCCACACAGCTCACTAACAGTAGATTAACTAAGTACGAGATTATATTACAGGGCTCTGAAAATATAACCGTACATCGATGCACTACAGTCAATCCAGCAACACTGTTACCATCACCTGACGCAGGTCTGCCACATGACAGTATCACTGACACAGACACAGTGACACATGTCAGGGACAATCTGTTTGAGGTCCCTATCACATGAGCTGAATTAGAGATCTTTGTGGATGGGTCCTCTTTTATTGACACAACCGGTACAAGGTGTACAGGATATTCTGTGGTAAGCAGCACTGAAGTGCTGGAATGCAACTCTCTCCCTTCTCACTATTCTGCTCAGATAGCAGAATTGGTTGCTTTAACCCGTGCATGTTTCCTAGCAACGGGTAAAACGGTAAACATATACACAGATTCACGAAATGCATTTGGAGTTGTACATGACTTTGGCGCCCTCTGGCGTCTACGGGGATTTATCACAGCTGCAGGTTCCCCAATACACAATGCTCAGCAGGTAAAAAAATTATTGGAGGCCCTACTCCTCCCTCACTCACTAGCTGTAATTAAAGTTGCAGCCCACACCAGCTCGACTGACCCACTCTCACAAGGCAATGCTTTTGCCGATTCCATGGCTAAGCAGGCGGCCAGAAGGCGATATGTGCAGGCATATGCTATAACTACCCAACCCACTGACACACCAGTTACAGTACCATTAGATCTTATGTCTTTCTATAAACAATTAACTGCTGAGGTTGTTCAGGACTGGACAACCAAGGGTTATCAATGTAGAGAAGATCTTTGGTATGGCCCCAATAACAAACCAGTTTTACCCCCCTCTTTGGAACCATACATTTTGCGAATGGCCCATGGGTTGGCCCATTCACATAAGGGGAGTATGCTGTTATCCAACAGGAATGACTGGTTTGCCCCTAATATTGGGCCTAAAGTAGAGGAATTTTGTTCCACGTGTTATATTTGCCAGCTTCACAATATTGGCAAACATGCTCCAGTCGGTACAGGTAAAATCTTGTGCCCCCAAGGTCTTTTTCGCAATTTACAAATCGATTTTATCGAAATGCCTCGCAGCTGCATTACCAATATGTACTGGTAGTTGTTTGCATGTTTTCAGGTTGGGTTGAAGCATACACTTGTCAGCACGCGGATGCATGCTCAGTGGCTAAGAAGCTGCTACAGGAGTTCATACCTAGATATGGGATTCCACAACACATTTTTTCAGACCAAGGAACACATTTCACTGCCGCTATAGTCCAGGAGCTGGCTAAGGTGTTGGGTATTATTTACCATCTACATTGCCCATATCATCCTCAGAGTGCAGGGAAAGTTGAGAGAACCAATGGAGTTCTCAAAAATAAGATCAGCAAAATTTGTGCTGAAACCAAATTACACTGGTCAGACGCGCTGCCCTTGGCGCTTATGTCAATAAGGAGCGCTCCACAAGGCAAAACTAAATTAACACCTCACGAGATCCTGATGGGTAGACCCATAATTACTGCAGGGAGTTTACAGTTATTGATGCATGATCATGCTATGACTGATGATTTAATTAGCGTTTACTGTGTGAAATTAATGCAATTGCTTCAGTCTCTCCATTCTCAGGTGAAGGCCACACAGTCTACTAAGGAGAATACAAAGCAGCATCATCTAAAAGAAGGAGACTGGGTGATGGTCAAACATTTCCGACGCAAAAATGCTCTCCATCCCAGGTGGCGTGGACCGTTCCAGGTACTACTCACCACCAATACTGCAGTAAAAGTTGCTGAATTATCTTCGTGGATACACATCACTCACGTAAAAATAGTGCCGGCACCACCGTAAACAGCTAACAAAGACAAAGAATCATCAATCCAGTGTTTTGACGGGGTTTTCCCTGACCACTGACCAACAGTTAGTGTATCTAGGCACAATAATCCTAGAACATTTAACCACCGAGGAATTAAGACTTCAGGCAAGGCCCGGTCTTAAACGAACAATTTGTTTTTTCTGGACTAAATATTATCAAGGCCCGGTCTTAAACTAACAATTTGTTTTTTCTGGACTAAATATTATCAAGGCCCGGTCTTAAACTAACAATTTGTTTTTTTTTTCAGGACTTGATATTATTTTTTATGCTTTAGAGTGTGTTTTTAAGATGTATGCTCCGCTAAACCAGATCAGCCTACGTCATCCAGATGATGATAAGGCAGTACTAGGGATGATCGGTTTTGCAACATTTGTAATGTTTATTGTTTTATGGTCACATCATTTTGCAGACAACCAGGGCCAGGGACACTTGGGTGGGTGGGGGCCAGGGACACTTGGGTTAGGGGGCCAGGGACACTTGGGTGGGTGGGTGAGTGGGAGGGGGCCAGGGACACTTGGGTGGGTGGGTGGGGGCCAGGGACACTTTTGGGTGGGAGGAGAACAGGGACACTTGGGTTAGGGGGCCAGGGACACTTGGGTCTAGGGAGCCAGGGACACATTGGGAGGGGGCCAGGGACACTTGGGTTTGGGGGCCAGGGACACATTGGTAGGGGGCCAGGGACACTTGGGTTTGGGGGCCAGGGACACTTGGGTATGGGGGGCAGGGACACTTGGGTTGGGAGGGGTCCAGGGACACTTGGGTGGGTGGGAGGGGCCCAGGGACACTTGGGTGGGAGGGGGCCAGGGACACATGGGTGGGAGGCATTGACTGGGTGGGGTGACTTACCTTGCCACCGGACGCTTTCCCCTGCTGCCCCCGATATCCCCTGCTGCCTGGGACGGGAGGTGGGCTTGGGGGCACGGGAGGTGGGCTCGGGAGGGGGTGCCACGGGAGGTGAACTCAGGAAGCTGGCCGCGGGGGGAAGCAGGGCGCAGTAGGAGCTTGTACTTCCACCCTCTCCCATGTAACTTGCGGGCCGCAGAGGAGCTGGTACTTCCTCCTCCGTCCCACGTTGGGAGCGGGGGGGGGAGGAAGGGAGCGGGCTCTGCTTGCCCTGCGCCAGCGCGCGGGACCGCGGGGGGAATCGCCACCATTTTTTTTTAACTTGAGCGGGGGGGAGGGGGGGACGGGAGACACCGCGCGGCCAGCCTCACTGCGACCCGGCAATTTTGGTTCTGTGGCCCGGTGCCGGGTCGCGACCCACCATTTGGGAAACGCTGCCTTATACTAATGCCGAATTTAGAAAAGGAAATGTCAATTTGAATTTGTTTACAGGGAACTTTTCTAAACTTTTAAACCGAATTCCACTGGTAAATGAGGTTCCTGTAGGTGGATTTTACATAAATTACACTGGGAACAACAATCAATTTATGGGCCAGGTGCCTCCACCAACTAATGAAACTTGTGTAAACATATATTTACAGCCTGGAACTAAAAATTTACAGGGAGGATGTGGCCTTAATTTTTCAGTTTTAATTAAGATAGTAAAAAGTGCTTCACAAATTCTAGTTTACCAAGGGGAGTGTATTGGCTTTGTGGGAAATGGGCCTACAGAGTATTACCATGTGGTTGGACAGGGTCCTGCTATCTAGGAACAATTGTATCTGCCTTTACAATGACTAAAGAATTACCCACTGGCAGGATCAGGAATAGCAGAGCCACTTCCAACGCACAGGGGTTGAAAAGTAGTCTATGGAAAGAACAATTTTGGGCTAGCTTATTTCCTAATGTAGGAGTTGGGTTGCTATATGACAGGCTCAATGTACTTACAGATATACTGGATGATGTCCTTAATCATACAACTACATCCATTAATTTACTCAACCAGGAACAGGTACAGATTAGATTAATGGCCCTACAGAATAGAATGGCTCTAGACTATATTTTAGCATCAAAGGGGGGCGTATGTGCCCTCGTTAAAGAGCAATGTTGTGTTTTTATTAGAGATCAAAGTGGTAAGATTGAGCATGAGCTAGAGAAGATCGTAGAGATACAGGAGAGGTTAAGGAAAGGCGGAGATGAGGGATGGGATCCGTTAGGAATTACCAAGTTGGTTGGTTTCCTAGGAGTGAAACTGATGAATGGAATTGTCTGTGTGTTTGCAGTTCTGATTGTTTTGTATGTCTGTGTCATGTGCAGTACATCTATATTGCAAAGCTATGTAACACCCTCTACCCAGGCCATGCCACTGATCAAAGACGGCTCCACGGAAGATGCAATCTCAGAAGGAAAAGTCAGTTCTCCTCAATGAAATACAGATGAAGATGATGGCAGAAAGACCAGCCTGGCTGATATGATAGCCAGCAGCTCTGTGAGTTGCCAGAACTATCAAAGCCATGCAAATTTGGACCCTCCAGGCCAGTGCAACGCTTCTGAGTTTTATCTGAATTATCCTTAAAATACCATGTTTTAAGAATAAAAAGAGAGGACTGTGAAGATTGTGTGTGGCTATCATCACCTCCATTTTGGCCTAACCGCCATTTTCTGGGTGTTTGCTTGTATGAATGCTTATCCGTTTATTTGTATATGAACTGTAATGTTTGATTCTGAAAAGTATCGCTCCTGTATGTAACTATAGCCCTTGTGTAATTCCTACGAGGCATGCAAGAATTGAAAATGCAATCATAGAGAGGTTTTTCCTGCCTTAGATAATTCTGCTGACCTTAGGTTCTGTTATCTGACAGGTACAGTAACACACAGGGCTGGACAGAGTAACTCCTTTATGTCCCAAGGTCAAGAGGCCCACATTATGGTAAATTATAGGATAAGAATATAGCGTATGCAGCATATTTAGATATCAATATGTATTTTTGTATAGGTCATCATATAGTTTTTATCTCTAAGCCAGCCCCCTTAAAGGGCGTATTACTCATTTTGAAATGTATAAAAATGTGAAACCAAGCAATATGTTTTCAGAGGCTTGAGTTCTTTTTGAATTCTTTTCTCCCAATTGTACCTTGGTACTGATAAACTCACTTGTTACTTTGAACCCTTGACTCATTGATTTTATTTCTACGCTTTCACAGTTGCAGACCCTCTGGCAGCCAAATGGTTAAACAAACGTAAAGTAACACATAATAAATACGCTGAAAACATGTAACCAAAGAAACTAAAGACAAACCCTTCTAAATCTAACTTCTGTGGTTACATACGGGCTCAGCCTTAACGAGGGGATCTTAATGTAACAACGTCATGTTTTCAGTTCCGTGGTTTGGAAGTTTATCTCTTGCAGCCATTTTAATCAGCTCCTGGTGGCCTGCTGCTCAGGGCTTAGTATCTCTGAAGTGGGAATGTTGCCAGTCTCAGAGAATAGCGAGAGAGAATCTATATTTACGTGGGACACAGCAAATTTCCGCTTTAAAGGTTCAGTCACTTTTGTGATGTCAGCCTCTGCAGAGGAGAAGCGTATATCCATATCCACTCTGACAGGGGCCTGGTGGGCCAAGGTTACAGGTAGCAAGCACCTCATTAATAAAAAGCGGTCCCCCCATTAATTCAGAGCCCACACTAAAAAGAAATCCTCCCCGGGGAACCTGTGTACTGAGATATGTAGCTTTTTGTGCCATGTCTGCGGGGTCACAAATAAAAGGTTGCAACATAACCCTCGATGACATTGCAACTTTCTATTGGCTGCCAGAGACTCCGACACTGTGGCCATTTTGTGTCACCAGTCACTTAAGAACTGGTAGGCCATGGATCGGCTCCCTTTAAATTGTCAGGTTTGTGTAGATTTTGCTGTTGTCCCAGTTAAGAAGCTGGTGGTCTTCAGAAAGACGTTCATTTTAGCTCTGCAAACCCTTAGCTTCCTGAGATCCTTACCTCTGAAGGGACAGCCGGTAACCGCTCTGGCTGGGCACTAAATATGGCCGTTTAAAGGTCTCACAGGCCAATAGGAAGCTGCGATGTCATGCCCTGCGGGATTGAGTTAGCGGCAGCAGCACCTTTAGAAATATGTACCCTGGGAAGCAGGGAGAAGAGAAACGCAGGAGGGGTACAGACCTGCTCATCGTTACGCAGGTCTTTCTTGTTCCCCACCAGGATGATCGGTACATTGGGGTAGAAATGTTTCACCTCCGGGGTCCACTTCTCAGGGATGTTTTCTATCACAAAAATAAATCAATCCTCAGTGTCTGTGCACAGGAGAGAGGGACGGAGGAGATCTCACACACTAACATCAGTGTCTGTGCACAGGAGAGAGGGACGGAGGAGATCTCACACACTAACATCAGTGTCTGTGCACAGGAGAGATGTTGCTCGCTCACACACACACACACACGATAGTGAGAGAGGGGATCTCACACACAGTAACGTCAGCGACAACACAGGGTCGGAGAATAAAAGCAGATACAGCGACTGTTTAAGGAAAGACGGCAAATCTAGGAGAGAAATGTGCTCGGGGACAAGGGGAACAGGTTAACCCTTTCACTGCAACTCATGCTGAAGTATTTCATATTCAAGCTTGGAGAAAAGGTGCCCTCACTGGACTCCCGCACAAATGCCTCGGGTGCACGTCCATCACCGGTAAGGGCGCTATCAATATTAGAGTAAAATCTCCTTCAGTTGAAGAATAAACAGCGGCTCTCCAGAGGTCTATCTCAAAAAGTATCTTCTGGAGACCCGCTGTTTGTTCTTCAACTGAAGGAGATTGTACTCTAGTATTTTATATGCCTACATTAACATAACCAAGTACTGATCGGATGGAGAGCGTTCAAGTGCAGTGATGTGTCAGCGATTCAATCGATCTTTCCTACCTAAACTGTCCGGGGTATCGATGGAAAAGCACATTAATATAACGTTGGCGTCCGGATAGGATAGGGTCCGCAGCCGGTTGTAATCTTCCTGCCCGGCTGTGTCCCACAAGGCCAGCTCCACCTAGTGGCAGAGGAAGGAACAGAAGCGTCCATATATAAGGCTGCGGCCAGGCAGGGAGCGGGCGCGCTGGCGCTCATGTGCGGTGACGTTACGCTCCATGCTCGGCTGGGAGATTTGTAGCCGGCTAGGTGCGAGTGAGGCTCGGCCATGACATCACGGATCTGGTTTTCCCTCACGTGACGCGCCAGCGAGAGGGAAATTCAATTGGGTGTACACTTTGCAAGCAGCTAAGCGCCGAGCATGCGCAGGAATTTGCTCAGCGTCACCCTGGCCACAGCCTAATAATGCACAAGGCTCTGACAGAGTGAACCTCCAGATGGACCTCCACGTCCCCAGCCGCCTGGTATCCGTTCCCGGGTTCCTACCCGTTTGCCATCAACTTCAATGTCCGCTACGTAGTTCTCAAATACGGTTGGGATGTGAGATTCCGGGAACTCGTCCTTGCTGAACACAATTAGGAGGCAGGTCTTTCCGCACGCTCCATCTCCCACAACCACAAGCCTCTTCCGGATGGCTGTTATGCCTGCAAAAGAACAGGCGAGATGTCACACACAGGACAGCCCCTCACCCATCTCCCTGCCAGAGGGACTTGAACAGGACAGCCCCTCACCCATCTCCCTGCCAGAGGGGCCTGCACAGGACAGCCCCTCACCCCATCTCCCTGCCAGAGGGGCCTGCACAGGACAGCCCCTCACCCATCTCCCTGCCAGAGGGGCCTGCACAGGACAGCCCCTCACCCATCTCCCTGCCAGAGGCGCCTGCACAGGACAGCCCCTCACCCCATCTCCCTGCCAGAGGGGCCTGGACAGGACAGCCCCTCACCCCATCTCCCTGCCAGAGGGGCCTGCACAGGACAGCCCCTCACCCCATCTCCCTGCCAGAGGGGCCTGCACAGGACCCCAGCACTGCTTTGCTTGCACTTGCGAACAGACTCCTACAAACCTCTCAGTAATTACATAAACCAGCTCCAGTCTCATAATTATAATCTTTGTTGCCGCTGTCACATAGTAGCAGTTACTATTAGCGCATGCGCAGACTGCGCTTCTAGTGGCCGCGCATGCCCTGAAAAGAACGCCAGTGTACGCATGCGTAGAACAGACCGCACGTACCCTGAGTTGCACGGCAAAGCACGCATGCGCACAACACATCGCGAATGCGGGAACGTACGCCCATCAGGACATAATATTCAGCGCGCATGCACCGCCTCCGGACAAGCAACACATAAAGCCAGTATACGCATGCGCTGAACAGATCACCAACCCGTCACAAACGCTCATCAGGACGTTATATTCGGCGCGCATGCGCAGACCAGGCACAACGATTACATTTTATCAGCCAACGCATGCGCAAAGGCTGCCAGTACAAAAAGCGCATCCGCAATAACAAACACTCACCCCATGAGTTCCGTCACCTACATGCACAGCACAACCGCACCTCTGCGCACCATAACCCTTCCCATGTCACTGGGACTCCCCCACAGCCCAGTACACAGGCTCAACACCCAGAGCAAGATGGTGGCACTATTCTCAAGTTCAATTCCAACACACACCTTCCTGTAACACTCTCTCCAACACACACCTTCCTGTAACACTCTCTCCAACACACACCTTCCTGTAACACTCTTCAACACACACCTTCCTGTAACACTCTCCAACACACACCTTCCTGTAACACTCTCTCCAACACACACCTTCCTGTAATACTCTCTCCAACACACACCTTCCTGTAACACTCTCTCCAACACACATCTTCCTGTAACACTCTCCAACACACACAGTCCTGTAACACTCTCTCCAACACACACCTTACTGTAACACTCTCTCCAACACATACCGTCCTGTAACACTCTCAAACACACACCTTTATGTAACACTCTCCAACACATACCTTCATGTAACACTCTCCAACACATACCTTCCTGTAACACTCTCCAACACATACTGTCCTGTAACACTCTCTCCAACACATACCGTCCTGTAACACTCTCTCCAACACACACCGTCGTGTAACACTCTCTCCAACACACACCGTCCTGTAACACTCTCCAACACACCTTCCTGTAACACTCTCCAACACACACCGTCCTGTAACACTCTCCAACACACACCGTCCTGTAACACTCTCCAACACATACCGTCCTGTAACACTCTCCAACACATACTGTCCTGTAACACTCTCTCAAACACACACCGTCCTGTAACACTCTCTCCAACACATACCGTCCTGTAACACTCTCCAACACATACCGTCCTGTAACACTCTCCAACACATACCGTCCTATAACATTCTCCAACGCATACCGTCATGTAACACTCTCTCCAACACATACCTTCCTGTAACAATCTCTCCAACACACCTTCCTGTAACACTCTCTCCAACACACACCTTCCTGTAACACGCTCTCCAACACCTTCTCCTATAACACTCTCCAACACATACCTTCCTGTAACACTCTCCAACACATACCTTCCTGTAACACTCTCCAAAACATCCCATCCTGTAACACTCTCCAACACATACAGTCCTGTAAAACGCTCTCCAACACATACCTTCCTGTAACACTCTCCAACACATACTGTCCTGTAACACTCTCTCCAACACATACCGTCCTGTAACACTCTCTCCAACAAACACCATCCTGTAACACTCTCCAACACACACCTTCCTGTAACACTCTCCAACACACCTTCCTGTAACACTCGCTCCAACACATACCTTCCTGTAACACTCTCCAACACATACCTTCCTGTAACACTCTCCAACACATACCTTCCTGTAACACTCTCTCCAACACACACTGTCCTGTAACACAATCTCCAACACACATCTTCCTGTAACACTCTCCAACACATACCTTCCTGTAACACTCTCTCCAAAACATACTGTCCTGTAACACTCTCTTCAACACATACCTTCCTGTAACACTCTCTCCAACACATACCGTCCTGTAACACTCTCTCCAACACATACCTTCCTGTAACACTCTCCAACACACACCGTCCTGTAACACTCTCTCCAAAACGTACTGTCCTGTAACACTCTCTCCAACACATACCTTCCTGTAACACTCTCCAACACATACCGTCCTGTAACACTCTCTCCAACACATACCTTCCTGTAACACTCTCCAACAAACACCGTCCTGTAACACTCTCCAGCACATTCTCCTGTAACACTCTCTACAACACATACCTTCCTGTAACACTCTCTCCAACACATACCATTCTGTAACACTCGCTCCAACACACACCTTCCTGTAACACTCTCTCCAACACACACCTTCCTGTAACACTCTCTCCAACACATACCGTCCTGTAACACTCTCTCCAACACATACCGTCCTGTAACACTCTCCAACACACACCGCCCTGTAACACTCTCCAACACATACCGTCCTGTAACACTCTCTCCAACACATACTGTCCTGTAACACTCTCTCCAACACATCCCGTCCTCTCTCCAACACATCCCGTAACACTCGCTCCAACACATCCCGTCCTGTTACACTCTCCAACACATACAGTCCTGTAACACTCTCTCCAACACATACCTTCCTGTAACACTCTCCAACACATACCTTCCTGTAACACTCTCTCCAACACACACTGTCCTGTAACACTCTCTCCAACACATCCCGTCCTGTAACACTCTCTCCAACACATCCCGTCCTGTAACACTCTCCAACACATACAGTCCTGTAACACTCTCTCCAACACATACCTTCCTGTAACACTCTCCAACACATACCTTCCTGTAACACTCTCTCCAACACATACCGTCCTGTAACACTCTCCAACACACACCGCCCTGTAACACTCTCTCCAACACATACCGTCCTGTAACACTCTCTCCAACACATACTGTCCTGTAACACTCTCTCCAACACATCCCGTCCTGTTACACTCTCCAACACATACAGTCCTGTAACACTCTCTCCAACACATACCTTCCTGTAACACTCTCCAACACATACCTTCCTGTAACACTCTCCAACACATACAGTCCTGTAACACACTCTCCAACACATACTGTCCTGTAACTCTCTCCAACACATACCTTCCTGTAACACTCTCTCCAAAAAACACCGTCCTGTAACACTCTCCAACACATACCTTCCTGTAACACTCTCTACAACACACACCTTCCTGTAACACTCTCCAACACATACCTTCCTGTAACACTCTCCAACACATACCGTCCTGTAACACTCTCTCCGACACATACCTTCCTGTAACACTCTCCAGCACATTCCTTCCTGTAACACTCTCTCCAACATACACCGTCCTGTAACACTCTCTCTCCAACATATACTCCTGTAACACTCTCTCCAACAAGTAAAGTAATAACCCCTTTTTTGGCTTCATTCATTGTAACATCGGCGGAAGAAGAGATCAGTGTATCTCGAATACTCACACAAATAAAAGCATTTCGTTAGCCACAGAACGGTATCGTCTATTCATTTTTGATGTCATATATATACACTACCGACACACTTAATCCGAGCAGGGCTAGTTCCGCAAGCCGGGGGATGCCCCGGCTTGCTAGCCCCACTCCCTCGGCGTGCCGCGCGTCACCGATGCGCGGTCACGCGTCATCGGGTGCCAGCGCCCCCTGCACGCGCGTCCAGGGCTCCCTCGGGGAGCCCTGGTGTCCCGCGATGTGGGGGACGGCGGCAGGGGGTACCGGGAGACCCGGCGGACCCGGCAGCGGGAGGGAGAGCGCCCCGATCGGAGGGCGCTCTTCCGCTGCTTCGGCGCGCGCCCGGCACCCTCCGGCGCGCGCCAGGTTACTGCTGCGGCCGAGAACGGGCAAATACTCGAATAAACTCGGCCGCAGCAGTATATATATATATATATATATACATACACACACACACACACACACACACACACACACACACACACACACACACACACATATCATACGTATGAGATTCCCAAGTTCATTACTAAGTATAATCCCTGTGCTTATTTGATCAGAAGAACTCTGAACAAACATTGGGGAATCCTTAGGAGCGACCCGTATATTGGTTCAAAGTTGCCTGGGCGGATTCCAGTGGTCTTTAAGAAGGCTAGGAACATTAAAACCATCTTGGCGCCCAGTCAATTCAAGTCAGTAAAATCTGTTACTCTAGTGGAGAGGTCATTTGCAAGTGGTAACCATAAATGTGGAAGAGGTCGCTGGATTACATGCGAGCACCTCAAACCAACCCAGGAGATTTTTTCACACAGCAATCATTCAAAACATCCAGTAATAGGCCATATCACCTGTCTATCTACATATGTTGTGTATGCAATCTCTTATAGTTGTGGCCCACAATACATCGGTAGGACGATGCGTACATTGGCAACACGGTTTCTTGAACACCGTCGCAATGTTATAAGGGGCTTCCAGATGCATAGTCTGTCCAGGCATTTTCTGGAAAAACATCAAAAAGATCCAAAGACGATGTCCATTATGGGTCTGGAAGTTGTCCCACCCTCAATTTTAGGGAGGATTCAAGAAGCTGTGTGCCAAGGAAACATTCTGGATCTATACTCTGGGCACCCTGTCACCAAAAGGGTTCAATGAGTGCATAGATGCAAGTACGATCATCCAGTCCTTTCCCAGGTCCCTCTGTCCAGTCTAGGAGTCTCATTCGGTCGTTCTCAAGTAGTCAGCAGGTTTTTGTTTTTTCTCTCGATTTTGGTCTGATACCAGAATGACTGGTATATAGTCATTTAATTAATTACATTTTGAGGGAGTGTAGCTGTGTAGTTTTTGCTCCGCTGACTTTCTCTTCTTGTTTTATGCATATCTCTGTTAATTTGACAGGGTTCAATGCATCATGTTTTCCTGTAATTCACTTGCACGCGCTGTACCATTAGTGTGACCCTTTTCATGCATATTGTATTCCTGTCAGGCTTTTTTAATCATTTATATAGTATATTAGAACAGATCACCACATCACCTTTGTCCTTTTGGATTTCATCTCTATCAGAGGTTAAGTTTCTCCAGAGAGTTGCTCTTATAATTACCAGTGCCAAATTTTTCTTTTTACATCTTTCTTTTTAGTTGGTTTTTATGATGTGTATGTTGATGATTGAGATTGCATTTTATAAACTAGCAATGCTATGATTATATGATTCATATCAGTGGTGTACTGCTTAATATATGTATTCTGGCTGTGCATTCACCAGTGCTATGGTTACCACCACACTCTTGACAAGCACAGAGGGAGCACGATTAAGAATTCTAATTAATCAATTACTATCAGCGGAGCCCAGTGCTTTAAGAGGATGGTGGATCCGTCAGCTTTTTAGCCTCTGAAGAAGTTGTTAGGATACAACGAAACGCGTAAATCCCCAGCAAAACGGCGCTTTTCATCATGGGACGTGTGAAGCTCAGTAAAGGATAACCCGGCTTACTAACCGTGGATCAGAGAGAGGAATCTGAAAAAAACACGCGGTCAGTTACAACGTAGCCGGGGGACTGAGCTTGGTGTACACCGATACTACTGCGGGTGATGCAGAAGACGCACAACACGGATTACACGTGTGGAAGCGGTGTGAAGTATATACAGCCGAACTGGGGACTGACTGAGTATTAGGCTGTGTCCACGCCAGCGCTGAGCGGGCGGCGCTTGCCGCGTTAACTTACATATTTATATATAAGTTCCCGCGAGCGCTCGTGCGCGGGCACACACACTGACCCACACCAAAAAAAAACCTATACTTCCCCGCGCGCTCAGCTGGCCCGCAATGCCGCCCCCCCCTTCCACCCCACGTCGCTTGCGTAAATCGGAGGACACCGGCGCTCATGCTTGGAGCGCTCTCCAAGCATGAACGCGCTAAGCGCCAGCATACTTTAAGTAAAGCTTCTTTTAATTAAAAATCAAAACACAATTTCAGTGCCAAAACGCAATGATTTCGCTATTTGCACTTCTATATTTATAGTAACTGTGAATTCCTTGTGTGTGTCTGTCAGTCAGTCAGTGTGTGTCTCTCTCGGTGTGTGCAGCTCTCACTCTCCCCCCCTTTCCCAGCGGAGACACATGGGGGTCTAAGTCCCCCAGCCCAGAGCAACCCCCGCTCTCTCCCCCGCCCCCCCCGGCGGGGACACGGTGGGTCTAAGTTCTCCTGGGCCGGAGCAGCCCCCACTCTAAGCTTCTCTATGGCCACTGCGTAACATGTCCGCCATCACACCCACCCCCAGATAATGTTCCAGCGCCCCCTCTCCTGTCCTCACCCTCCCCTAACACCCCCCCCCCCATCCAGTGCATCGGTTTCTTTTATTAGAAATGGGTGAATTGTAAATAGTTTTGCTAGTTGTACTTCTATATTTATAGTGTGTGTGTGCACGTACCTTGCATGTTTTGCACTGGGGGTTTTGTTTATTATAAATGGTAGATTTGTAATGGTTTTTATTATTTGTACTTCTATATTTAGTGTGTGTGTGTACGGTCGCGTCTGCGCATGTGCAGGGAAACGGGCGCGTCTGCGCATGTGCAGGGAAACGGGCGCGTCTGCGCACGTAAAGGGAAACGGCCGCGTCTGCGCAAGTGAAGGGAAACAAAAGCGTTTGCCCTTGTGCAGGGAAAAATCCGTGCATGTGCAGAGAAACGGACGCGTATGCGAATGTGCAGGGAAACGGCCGCGTCTGCGCATTGTGACATAGTCCCAGAATATTAGACAGAAAGTGGGGAAAAAGGGGAAAAAATGATCCATTCCTCAGTTTCACATTTGCTGAGACTGTGGGATGGAAACTCCAGGCCAGAGTTACAGTGGTTCTGGTTTTCACTCACCTGCCCTCCTAATTGAGGAAGAGGAATATAGTGCAGTTAGTTTGGCTGCTTTAGTCTCTCTCTTAGATCCTGGAGGCTGGGAGCATGCTGCTGCTCCCCAGGATTATACAAAATTATACAGAATTATACAAAAACAAAAGCGCAAGGTGGGATCTGGGCTCTCACCCTTCGTCTCGAACAGTGAAAGCAAACGTGTTTCCAGCGGCGTATCACGGTGTGATGGCCTAACAAGGTAAAGCAAGGAGTGATGGCTCCAACAGGCAAACAACTAAGGCAGTGGCCCTACTGGTGCTGCCCGCGCTGAGCGCGCAGTGTTTGCCGCTTTTAGTCGCATAAATCTTTGTGCAAGTCCCCGCTCACGCGGTGCGCACACACTCGTGCACGGGCACGCACACTCAAGCTTGGCGCTTGAGTAAACAAAAAAATACGTTTCAACCGCGCTCAATTTGCCCGCAACGCCCACCCGCGCGCGCTTGCAAAATGGCAAGGACACCCGGCGCTCATGCTTGGAGAGCTGGTGACGTCACCGCTCTCATGCATGAGCTCGGTCAGCGCCAGTGGGGCCACAGCCTAATTCGTCAAACTAACGAGGAAACAGCGGATGGGACGACTAACCAAGATGTGTATTCTCCAGGCTGTTACTCCTTAATACGTAGCCAGTAGTGCACATCCAATTGCATTAATTAAGGGAATACCTAAGGCACAATTTCTACGTCTACGCAGAGTCTGTTCAACTGAACAAGCCTTTATTGATAGATCTGCTGATCTTAAAAACAGATTTCTATCAATTGGCTATAGTAAGTCTTTTCTCAAACATCCAGGGGGAGCATGTAGGGAAAAGAGAACAAAATACACAAATATAAGTGCAGACGTTTCTAAAATCAAATGGATTGATAGACTGTGTCTTGGCTCATATAGTTGCTCTACTCTCAGTACGTTGGAGTTTAAAAGGCAGCTGGCAAATAAGGGTTGCCACCCATGCAGATTGCTGTAATCAGGATCCCCCTTCGAATACTCCGTCAGCGGTAATTACATATAAAATGAGAGAGAAAGCTACATAGTGCGATCAAATTGATAAACTTTATGTAAAATAAGGGGTTAAAAATGCGCACTTACAATGTGCCAATTAAAAATAAGCGTGTATCACACAAAGGTGAATTGGAGGTTTCCCGAACTGCTCACCGCCTCCCTTGGGTGTTTGGCTGGCTTCCACTGCTCTGTGTCCCGAATCGGAGCTCCCCTCTTTGCGCCCGTCCGGATATGTGACGTCACGGCTGCAGGGTTGGTTTGCTACGGGTCGCCTCCAAGTCCAAAATTGGTCCACTCAACGCGTTTCGCCCAGCTAGCAAGAACTGTTGTCGGCTTCGTCAGGAGTATGTGTAATTGTATACAGGTAGCTCTTATATACCCAATGACCATGCTAAATTAGCTGATCTTTCAATTAAACAATCTAATCAGCTCTTATTATGCTGGGAATAGAAGTGGATATAGAAATAGTGCATCTATCATGACTCTAAAATGTTAGTCATATATTACTACAATAATCAATATATGCAATACATGAAGGGACATATATCAAACATACAATACATTTAATTAATTCATAGGAGACTCATTGTTCCCAATGAAAATGGATTACAAAACAACCCGTCTTGGGCAATATGAAATGTCATTAAACAATTATCTTTGAGCAATTATATTTGTCTGTTTTTTTAATCACCAATATTCATCTTTGAATCAAATCTCAATGATATTCTCTTCGTATATTACATGTGGAGGGAATAGGTTTGAGAGATAAAAAGAGCTTATTATAGGAAACAGGCTGATGATGTGAAACTCACATGATATGTGTATATTACATTCTGGATATGATAAAAATTTGTCCGATCTAATTGGTCACGGGACATTAGTCATTGTTGGTGCAAATATGAGATATCATCATCTAGTGAATAAACAATTTAGATTTGTGCTAGTGTAACATTGTTAGTAGGGGACATGACCCTGCACAACACATAACAGGGAATAATAATAATATATCTTTTCAAGCCTTTCAATTGTGGGATGGAGGAAACTGTTTGGAAAAAAGCTTTTAAGATTAATCTAAAAAGCTTGAAGACATGAAGAACTGTATATGTTTATATGTGGCATATAAAAATCTAGTAATAGGTCTATCATATATATAAATATATTCATTGTATCAGTGGACACTGATTTCTATTCTTAAGTGAGAACTTCTTAAATTAAATCGAAACAAATTCTTTTCAATGTGTCTCACCTTAAAAGTTGGGTGTGGAAGGGATTCATGTATGTCGAATGGTATATGAACACTCACTTGGGGCAGATGTCCGAGTATATTAGTTCATATAGAGATAGTATAGATGAACTACCTTGTTTTACATATTGTGAACAAGTGATACTAGTCTACACTTTATAAATAATAAATCACTATAATGACATTTCATTTACAATGAATGAGAACATTTTTGGTTATTAAATAGACAAATAATTCACATAATTGACAAAAGATATTACAGTGTTTAGACACAAGAAATGGGTTGCCATTTATGGATGTTGATCTGAAAAGAGAAGCAGGGGAAAGAACAAGGGAACAGAGGAACAATAGAGATCCAATTAATGCCAAATACATATATATGATTCATTTAAAAAATGGTGTAAGGTCTATCTCAGCATTTAAACCTCTTGGGGCTAGTGTCTTAAGGCGGTGAATCCAAAAGGTTTCCCTTTTTAGTAGCTCTAACCCCCTATCACCTCCCCTCCAATGAGGTAGCACATGTTCGATGGCTTTCAAATTCAGACATGTCGGTTCTCCGCCATGGAATTCTGTGAAATGGTTTGGTATGCTGTGGTTGGTTAATTTCCTCTTAATGCCACTAAGGTGCTCAATGATTCTAGTTCTTATTGGCCTGATTGTTTTTACTATGTATTGTAACTTGCAGGAACATTCCAGCAGATAAACTACATGGTCTGTCCTGCAAGTCATAAAGGTTTCAATATCAAAAACCTCACCTGTGACATTAGAGATGAATTTAGTTTGATTTGACGACCTAAACCGACATGCCTTACAATTTGTGCAGCCAAAAAAACCTTTCCTGTTAAGCCATCCATTGTCCTTGGATTTATTTTCCCTAAGCGCACTAGGGGCTAGTTTGTTTTTGAGATTACTGGCTTTTTTAAAAATCACATTCGGTCTTTCTGGAATGTTGGGGCCGAGAACTGGATCATTTTTAAGGATGTCCCAATGTTTTGAAATTATGCTTTTAATCTTCTCTGCATCTCTGCTGTATCCCGTCAGAAATGCAAAATCAAATTTGTTGTTTCTATTTGAGTCCTTTTGTTTGGGTACCAATAGATCACCTCTCTGAAGTCCCTCTGCCTTCCTCCTAACTGCTTCAATTGTCTTCCCTTTATAATTCTTTTCCAGAAATCTATCTTTGATTTTTTTCAGATTGTGTATTAAATTGTTCTTTATCCGTACAATTCCTTCTTATTCTTGTAAACTGGCTTGATGGTACATTATCCATCCATCTTGGTAAATGGCAACTGTCTCTTCTGATGAAGTTGTTTTTATCTATATCCTTGAAATATGTCTTTGTCTTTATTGATTCATTTTCAATATAGATGTTCAAATCTAGAAAATGTGTGTGTCTACGTGTGTGTGTCTACGTGTGTGTCTACGTGTGTGTGTCTTCGTGTGAGTGTCTACGTTGTGTGTGTGTGTCTACGTGTGTGTGTCTACGTGTGTGTGTGTGTGTGTCTACGTGTGTGTGTGTCTGTGTGTATACGTGTGTCTGTGTGTGTGTGTATAGAGAGGGGTGTGTGTGTGTGTGTATAGGTGTGTGTAAACATGTGTTTGTGTGTGAAAACATGTGTGTAGATGTGTGTGTGCGTGTCTACGTGTGTCTGTCTACGTGTCTACATGTGTGTGTGTGTGTCTACATTTGTGTGTGTGTGTCTACGTGTGTGTGTGTGTGTCTGTCTAAATGTGTCTGTGTGTGTGTGTCTGTATATATAGGGAACCATGTTAAAAATGGTTTTTGAAGCAAAAAGTGGCACTGTCTGCTCATTTGCATGTCATTTCCCAGAATCCCCTGCTGTAGTGGAAGTGCTGTGTGCTGGTTGATAATGGGGAAAGCCGGGGTTGCAGACCTGCCTAAGACATGCAGATGAGCATACAGTTGTGTATATATATATATGTGTGTGTGTGTGTGTATGTATGTATGTATGTATGTATGTATGTATGTATGTATGTATGTATGTATGTATATATATATATATATATATATATATATATATATATATATATATACATATAACAGTAATATAGACAGCGCACTTCACCCACCACACCCAAATTGCTGCAGCTCTAATTAAATGTGGCAAGTGTTAGCACCAGGTATTTTAACTAAGTAGATTGAGTTAATCTGTATTGTATGGCATGAAACAATTATTCACTTGCCTAAACAGTAAAAATAAAAAACAAAGAAGTATACATAAAAATCATCAAAAATTAATAAAAAATAAAAATAGACATAAAAATAAAAATGAAAAAATACAAATTGATTTGCAATGCAAATACCAAAAAATGACACAAAATTGTGTCATGGGACTAAACTAACCAAAAAATTACACGTAAAAAATGGCTCATTAGAAGCAAGATAGTGAACACATAAAACCATGTGATAAATGAGCCAATGTGAAAGATAAAAGTTATACTTAAGTCCATATAAAGTCCATGACAGGTATATTATACAAGTCCAGGCTGCTTCTTCTTGGGCTCACAAAACTTTCACAGTACCTATTAGAGAAAAAGAAAAAAAGAAGCGCCCGATCCTTGTGTAAAATCAGATGAACAAATTTAATACGTCATGGACAAGACAATTGCACACTTACAATTTGTCCGATAAAATAAGGCATATTATGGGACCAGCCCATGCACCAACTGAAGACTTCACGGTAAACAGGTATCCACAATGGTTCCAGATCTTGTGTCTGCAAAAGCCGCTATCTCCAGGAGAAAAGTTCTTTATTGTAGGAGCGCTTGTTTGCAGCGTGCGGCCGCCATTCACCTCTCCTGTGGAACACCGTGACCCGGAAAGATCTCAGCACACGTCCTCACGTCCTCACGCTGGTGCCAGGAACTGCTCGACCACCGTAGTTTCAATGCCACGTAACCCTACGCGTTTCTTCCGTCTCAGCGGATTTCATCAGGGGATGGATACCAACAGAACTGCCTGGAGTTAAATAGTCCCTTTGACCAATACAAACGGTTTTCCACAGCTGTGTTCAGTTCTATTGGTATCATTAAGTTAATAAATACCTGGTGCTACAAGAGTTTCATCTATTGCTGAATCAATTGAAAAGAAATATATTTAGAAGGGAACATGTGTATAATCATTAAGCTTAAACATAGATAAAAGACTGCACAATACATACAGATTTAATTATATAATTCTATAACAGCAAAGGCTAAGTGTAAATTCTAAATAAAACATATTGACATAATTAATAAATAATAAATAACATCATATATTTATCCTTTATATACATATATAGTAGGTAATCAACTTATTATTTTGTGTATATTAGAGACCCTTGCTTTAAACTTAAAAAATAAAAAACAATAACAAATAGATAAACAAATGTTCAAATGTAATTAGAGGACAACATTGTATGGATGATATAAATAGTAAATGCTGACTAAAATTGTGCAGACTTATAAATTTAATACTTAGTGTCACATAATTGATATTGTTGATAAATGGTGTGTCAATTAATATTACAATTTGGACAAGCTTGTTTGGAGAGAAAGATAAAGATACTGCTCTCCATATAAATTTTAATGGAAGAGATGAAATAATGAACAATTATTACATTGAATATAGTGTTGAGATCTTATATCTGATACTAAATTGTATCTTTTTATAAGTAAAGTAAAACATTGAGAGTGATTAATATGATGTGTAAATGACAATTCATTTTTATGATACAACCAGACTTGAGAGGGTGACTCAGTCAAAAAGAACTACTGTGTTCAATGGCTCAGAGCTTGTATTAATACTATTCTCACTAGAAATCCCCAAGAATCTCCTAGATAATTAGACGGCAAATGTAATATGTGAAATAAAATCCAGTGATGAATTATATAATGATCCACAGAAATCGTAGATGATTAATTTCTGGAATTTGAGCACCTAATATAGCAATTAGAAAGAGTTAATAATAGGAATGTTAGAGCTAGGAGGCAGCAATCCAATAGATTGTGTATATACAAAGTGAAAATGGTGTATGTAATAATATAGTGTATAGGATATTCAGATAACAATTATATGTGTAGTTATGTGTGAGTGTCTTTAGTGTAAATATGTTTAAGTAGTTAGATATAGTTTTTAAATTAATGTGTTAATAATAATATATAATAAATAAATGTAATACCTATTAAACAAGTTCAATTGACATTGAGAATAGTATCCCGATTGTGTTTTTATAACAGTGAAAAAATTGTGCAATATAAAAATAATAAATAATTGTAATAAGTTCCAACCAGGGGACCCCCATTGTATACACTGCCTGCGAGGAGTCAAAGGGAGCATGGTAAGACATGCTCAGACCTCTGAGACCCCGTCAATGAACAATGGAAATAGTTAGACGATAGTGCTTATATCGATGCAGTCATTGAGACCTACTGGACTCAATGTTTCCAACATATATATCCAGTAGGTCTCCCTTAAATTCAGTCTCTTGACTCTATCACCACTGAGTAATGTTAAAGGGATGTGTTCTAAGCACATGACTCTTAAGGAAGATGGATCCTTATTATGTTTATCCAAGAAGTGTCTAGACAGGTTATGAGTGGTAATACCATGTATAATGTTTCGTCTGTGTTCTAGAAATCTTGTGCTTAGAGTCCGTGTATATTAGAGCACAATTATTTTTTATTTGAGAACACATATATTCTGCAGATCTGTGGGACGGCCATGGGCACAAGATTTGCCCCCAGCTATGCTAACCTCTACATGGGTTTGTGGGAGGAACTCCATGTGTGGGGTGATGCGGATCTGGGGGCGAGTCTTGTGTACTATGGCCGTTACATAGATGACATAATCCTAATATGGGATGGTAGTTTGGAACATCTGGAACACAAATTACAAGCTTTTAACACCAATGACATGGATTTAAAATTCACATTTAATGTGAACAAAAACAGTATAGTGTTTTTGGATCTAGAACTGGAGGCTAGTCCAAGTGGTGATATTATCACCAAAACCCATTTCAAAACAGTTGCAACAAATAGTTATTTACACAATAATAGTAACCACTACAAAAGATGGCTGGCCAATATCCCCAGGGGCCAATTTCTCAGAATTAGGAGAAATTGTTCCTTATATTCTGACTTTTTGGACCAGGGGGATATATTGGTACAAAGGTTTCTAGCCAAGGGGTACAACAAATGTACCATATTGGAGACATTTAGACAAGTCAGTTTGTTAGACCGTGAATCCATGATGAATAAATCTAAAAAGGCTGTACGGGCAGATGTTAATTCTAAAGATAGCTTGAAATCACCTCTATTTATCACGACCTATAACAATTCAGTGAGAGGTATCAAAACAATTCTTAACAAACATTGGAACATACTGCTAAGGGACCCTATAATTGGGAACAAGTTACCTACACATGTTCCTATTGTGTATAAAAAAGCCAGGAATTTAAAAACCATGTTGGCTCCTAGTCGCCTTAAACAAATTAATGATCTTCCCATAATAAGACCAATATCAAATGGTAATTTTACCTGTGGTAGAAATAGGTGTCTAACCTGTAAACACATGTGTAAAACTGACCAAATTGTGTCCTATCACAATAAATCCACACATACAATCAAAAGCCATTTGGATTGTTTATCCACCTTTGTTATATATGTCATCACATGTTTATGTGGTTATCAGTATGTGGGGAGAACCACACGGACTCTAAGCACAAGATTTCTAGAACACAGACGAAACATTATACATGGTATTACCACTCATAACCTGTCTAGACACTTCTTGGATAAACATAATAAGGATCCATCTTCCTTAAGAGTCATGTGCTTAGAACACATCCCTTTAACATTACTCAGTGGTGATAGAGTCAAGAGACTGAATTTAAGGGAGACCTACTGGATATATATGTTGGAAACATTGAGTCCAGTAGGTCTCAATGACTGCATCGATATAAGCACTATCGTCTAACTATTTCCATTGTTCATTGACGGGGTCTCAGAGGTCTGAGCATGTCTTACCATGCTCCCTTTGACTCCTCGCAGGCAGTGTATACAATGGGGGTCCCCTGGTTGGAACTTATTACAATTATTTATTATTTTTATATTGCACAATTTTTTCACTGTTATAAAAACACAATCGGGATACTATTCTCAATGTCAATTGAACTTGTTTAATAGGTATTAAATGTATTTATTATATATTATTATTATTAACACATTCATTTAAAAACTATATCTAACTACTTAAACATATTTACACTAAAGACACTCACACATAACTACACATATAATTGTTATCTGAATATCCTATACACTATATTATTACATACACCATTTTCACTTTGTATATACACAATCTATTGGATTGCTGCCTCCTAGCTCTAAAATTCCTATTATTAACTCTTTCTAATTGCTATATTAGGTGCTCAAATTCCAGAAATTAATCATCTACGATTTCTGTGGATCATTATATAATTCATCACTGGATTTTATTTCACATATTACATTTGCCATCTAATTATCTAGGAGATTCTTGGGGATTTCTAGTGAGAATAGTATTAATACACGCTCTGAGCCATAGAACACAGTAGTTCTTTTTGACTGAGTCACCCTCTCAAGTCTGGATGTATCATAAAAATGAATTGTCATTTACACATCATATTAATCACTCTCTCAATGTTTTACTTTACTTATAAAAAGATACAATTTAGTATCAGATATAAGATCTCAACACTATATTCAATGTAATAATTGTTCATTATTTCATCTCTTCCATTAAAATTTATATGGAGAGCAGTATCTTTATCTTTCTCTCCAAACAAGCTTGTCCAAATTGTAATATTAATGGACACACCATTTATCAACAATATCAATTATGTGACACTAAGTATTAAATTTATAAGTCTGCACAATTTTAGTCAGCATTTACTATTATATCATCCATACAATGTTGTCCTCTAATTACATTTCAACATTTGTTTATCTATTTGTTATTGTTTTTTATTTTTTAAGTTTAAAGCAAGGGTCTCTAATATACACAAAATAATAAGTTGATTACCTACTATATATGTATATAAAGGATAAATATATGATGTTATTTATTATTTATTAATTATGTCAATGTTTTCTTTAGAATTTACACTTAGCCTTTGCTGTTATAGAATTATATAATTAAATCTGTATGTATTGTGCAGTCTTTTATCTATGTTTAAGCTTAATGATTATACACATGTTCCCTTCTAAATATATTTCTTTTCAATTGATTCAGCAATAGATGAAACTCTTGTAGCACCAGGTATTTATTAACTTAATGATACCAATAGAACTGAACACAGCTGTGGAAAACCGTTTGTATTGGTCAAAGGGACTATTTAACTCCAGGCAGTTCTGTTGGTATCCATCCCCTGATGAAATCCGCTGAGATGGAAGAAACGCGTAGGGTTACGTGGCATTGAAACTACGGTGGTCGAGCAGTTCCTGGCACCAGCGTGAGGACGTGAGGACGTGTGCTGAGATCTTTCCGGGTCACAGTGTTCCACAGGAGAGGTGAATGGCGGCCGCACGCTGCAAACAAGCGCTCCTACAATAAAGAACTTTTCTCCTGGAGATAGCGGCTTTTGCAGACACAAGATCTGGAACCATTGTGGATACCTGTTTACCGTGAAGTCTTCAGTTGGTGCATGGGCTGGTCCCATAATATGCCTTATTTTATCGGACAAATTGTAAGTGTGCAATTGTCTTGTCCACGACGTATTCAATTTGTTCATCTGATTTTACACAAGGATCGGGCGCTTCTTTTTTTCTTTTTCTCTAATATATATACATATATATATATATGTGTTTGTGTGTCTCTGTGTGTGTGTGTCTCTGTGTATATATATTTCCACACCTGCCCACACCATTTATATCCACTCCCACTCCACACACACCTTTTGTAAAGCACTGTATATACTGTGGGCTCTCCATTCACTTATATTCACACACACACTCTTACATCACTTGCTTTCAGGAACCTTTTGACACCTCTAGCCATAAAACACATCCAACCGGGGGAAGGACAAGCACAGATAACATTCCAAGAGACACTGTTTTTAAGTATACCTTTTGCTTGCTTCATTTATTGTAACATCGCCAGAAGAAGAGATCAGTGTATCTCGAAAGCTCGCACAAATAAAAGCATTTCGTTAGCCACAGAACGGTATCATCTATTTATTTTTTGATTATATATATATATATATATATATATATATATATATATATATATATATATATATATATATAGTGTGTGTTTTTGTGTGTGTGTGTTTTTGTGTGTGTGTTTTTGTGTGTGTGTTTTTTTGTGTGTGTGTTTTTGTGTGTGTGTTTTTTTTGTGTGTGTGTGTTTTTGTGTGTGTGTGTGTGTTTGTGTGTGTGTGTGTGTTTTTGTGTGTGTGTGTGTGTGTTTTTGTGTGTGTGTGTGTGTGTGTGTGTGTTTTTGTGTGTGTGTGTGTGTGTGTGTTTTTGTGTGTGTTTTTGTGTGTGTTTTTTTTGTGTGTGTGTATGTTTTTGTGTGTGTGTATGTTTTTGTGTATGTGTGTGTTTTTGTGTGTGTGTGTGTTTTTGTGTGTGTTTGTTTGTTGGGATCAGGCCGGAGATGAAGGAATGTGTGTGTGTGGGGGGGGGGGGAGGGGGGGAGCTGCTTACCTTACAGCATACAGCAGCTCCCTCCTGCAGGCCGGGAGCCGGACAGAGGGCATGTGGAGGGGGGGAAGCTGCACGGAGAGCAGCACGGGGCCTGTGAAGGGGGGGTGAGCAGCACGGGGCATGTGGAGGGGGGGTGAGTGGCACAGAGAGCATGTGTGGGGTCCCTCCTGCAGGGCGGGAGCGCCCCCCCCCCCGAGGAGCGTGCGGCGAGGCCCATGGATAGCGGTGTCAGTGGCTTGTGAGTGTGACCGATGAGAGGTGTGCGGGGGCGGGCGGGCCAAGGGAGCCATCTCAGTGGCCTGAGGTAGAGTGATGGGCCAAAGGTCCAATGAGATTGCCCCTAGACACAGGGAGACACAGTACAGACAGGCAGACATACATACAACGGTTTGAGAAATAGATATATCACGGGAGACCAAAACTTTTAACACCTTTACCACCAGGATCACGATAATCAGACAGGACACAATAGCTGAATAAAGGAAAGTTTATTCTGGCAAGCCAGCAAACATACAAATAACAGTGTACACCCACCGACTGGGGCCTGGGGGATGAAACCAGTCTCAACTAGGTGCAGGGGCCTGCTTCAGTAGGCTTGCCCTGAACGCTTCTCCTCCGTCTCTTCTCAGTGATATTCTACCAATGGGCACTTTCGAATCACCCGCTAGTCGTAACTTCACATTCTCCGTTCCAACTCTAAAACGCACCTGCTACTCTGATCGGCTGCTCCCCTTACATAGCTCTCGGTTGCCGCTCTTTTGCTGGAGCAGATGCTGCTGACCAATCAGAGCACGGATCGTGATGATGCACCAGAGGACAAGGGCTCATCCGGCTGCACCAATCAGAAAAGGAGGACGGCCTAAGGACTCTGGACTGCCCACCGGGCATGAACTACGGGCGAGTGGGAAATTCGAGCTGGCCCATGGGAATAGTGTCTACAGGGCTGAGACTCAACAACGGTTCCCCTGTCCAGCCCCATGCCCTCCAGCCCCATGCCCTGGGATGCCACCTCTCCGGGTTTTACCCGGAGACTTCGGGTTTGGCATCCCCTGCTCCGGGTTTGTCCCTGAAATCTCCGGGTGGGCGGGGTGTTACAGACAGGGCAGCACAGTAAGTGACTTCTCATTGCTGCATCATAGATCACTCACATAGCCTCTGCATTTCTCACAGGACTATCTGTGTGCAGAACTCACTTCCTCCCTTCACTGCCTACTACATCCGGGTCACAGCTCTATGCTCTACTGCGCATGCTCACACGTAGGGGATCATGGGAGTTGTAGTTTATATTAGACAAGATCGATTGACACATACGCAACACAGTAACAGTCCTAGAAACCCTGCTAGAGAACAGACACCACCCCAATGTATCTTACCTCCTGTCCCTTCTCCCCCCTCTCTCTTCTTCTCCCCCCCTCTCTCTCTTCTTCCCCCCCTCTATCTCTCTTCTCCCCCCCTCTCTCTCTTTCTCTTCTCCCCCCCCTCTGTCTCTCTCTCTTCTCCCCCCCTCTGTCTCTCTTTTTCTCTTCTCCCCCCTATCTCTCTTCTCCCCCCCTCTCTCTCTCCTCCCCCCCTCTCTCTCTCCTCCCCCCCTCTCTCTCTCCTCCCCCCCTCTCTCTCTCTTCTCCCCCCCTCTTTCTCTTCTCCCCCCTCTGTCTCTCTCTCTTCTCCCCCCCCCCTCTGTCTCTCTCTCTTCTCCCCCCCTCTCTCTCTCCTCCCCCCCCCTCTCTCTCTCTCCTCCCCCCCCCTCTCTCTCTCTCTCCTCCCCCCCTCTCTTCTCCCCCCCTCTCTTCTCCCCACCCTCTCTTCTCCCCCCCCTCTCCTCCCCCCCCCTCTCTTCTCCCCCTCTCTCTCTCTTTACAGTAAAGCTGCTTCAGTTCCTCCCTTTTGATAGCAATGAGGTAACCTTATCTTTGTTAAATGAACTCAAGTAAAGTAAACTGAGATAAACCATTGTAATAAATTAATATTGATCAGCGACGACTCTGTCTGCAACAATTGTCATCAGTGTTAGCTATAAATAATAGAAATGATGTAAGGTATAATTCCATTTACCATTAACGCATCAATAGCAGTCTCCCGCCATCTCCCCCTGTAACTACTGTCAGTATGGCTGCGCGGCGTCAAATGGCGCTGAGTTGCCATGCCAACGGGAACGTCACGTGATGTAACAGCATCACGTGATGCTCGTTGCCATGACAATGAGACGCCACATGATGTCACGACGTCATGCGGTGCCACGTTGTCATGGCAACTTGCCGCCGCGCGACGTTGCATAGCATCCCGTTGTCATGGCAACACAGTGTCATTAAAAAAAAAAATCTCCAGGTTGACCGTCAGTCGAAGGTGGCAACCCTGCCCATGCCCCCTGCGGGGTAGGCGCCTCAGTGTCTAGGGAGAACAAAGACTCTGCACTGCCGAGAACCAGTTCCCAGATCTGAATCACAGCCCTTCCCCCACTCACCACTGTCCAGGTATTTAACCAGCTCCCAAGCTCTGTCACGAACCAGTATTTCTCTGTCTGTAGCCCAGCTAAGTGAATTACTGGCTCCACACACAGAGAAATACTAGAAACACCAAAGTACATTGCGGACTTGCTAACTGTGCGGGGAACACACGAACACAAGTAATAAAGTGCTTTTACAAACCCAGTCCCCAAGACACACAGTTTCCCCCTTCCAGCTATCACACAGTGATAAAGCTCTTTGCTGGAAGAGGTTACACCAAACACTTAACATTCAGGCCAGAATAAGCCTCACAGAGGTGGCCATTTACACACGGTTTAGGGACAACCAGCCGGGCTTCACCTTCATTATGTGAGGCTGGCTGCCCCCTACAGTCACAATAACAAAGGAAAAACGTTAGAATTTAAATACTGGTAGCAAGATGATTTTTTTTTCTTTTTTCTCTTAACTCATTACAGAATAAATGAAATCCAAAAAAAGACAAATAAAAGGCCGGTAAGAACCCAAAAGATTAATAACCATCACTTCAAGGATTTTTCATGACTATCAGATGTCCTGGAGCTCCCCTCTTCATAGACTGGCTCCCCAGTCTCCCCCAGGAGTGTGGGGATGGGTTTTTGTCGTGTTACGTGGTGTTTTTCCGTTAGATGAGAAGGCACGTGGATATCTTCCTTCAGGGCCTGCATTGCAGGGCTGCCCGTGCGGCCATCTCAAACACTTCCCTCACTCCGTCCTTCATCTTCGCAGAGCACTCCATGTATCCGAAGGCTCCGATCCGGTTGGCCATGTCCCGGCCTTCTTCCGGCTTCACCGGCTCCTGTGGGACGGAAAGAAGGGCAGAACGATTAACATGGCGAGCGGCTCTCCGGAGAACGGTGTGATACTACATTACGAGACAATACATCACAGACCGACAAGTACAATGAATTGCAATGCAAGGGTTAGTGCCTTTGAAGTAGGTGAGGTTAGTTTGAATCCCAGTATGAGCCTCTTTTCTCAGGAACTGAAGTTTGGGTGCAGGGGACGTCATCCCGGCAGCGCTGTATGTCCAATTTTATTTCCCAACTACCAGCACTTACATAGGAAACACATTACAGGTCTAAAACAGTCCCCTTCCCTAACAGAGGCGCCAGTAACTGTGCAGAGCAATGCGTTGCAGACCCTCTGGCAGCCAAATGGCTAAAGAAACCTGAAGCCACACGTAATAAACACACTGAAAACATGTAACCAAAGAAACTAAAGACAAACCCTTCTAAATCTAACTTCTGTGGTTACAAACGGGCTCAACCTTAACGAGGGGATCTTAATGTAACAACGTCATGTTTTCAGTGGCCCCCATTAATTCAAAGCCCACACGAAAAAGAAATTCCCCCCGGGGAACCTGTGTCCTGAGATATGTAGATTTTTGTGCCATGTCTGCGGGGTCACAAATAAAAAGGCTGCAACATAACCCCCGATGACATTGCAACTTTCTATTGGCTGTCAGAGACTCCGACAATTTGGCCATTTTGTGTCACCAGTCACTTAAGAACTGGTAGGCCATGGATCGGCTCCCTTTAAAGTGTCAGGTTTGTGTAGATTTTGCTGTTGTCCCAGTTAAGAAGCTAGTGGTCTCCAGAAAGATGTTCATTTCAGCTCTGCAAGCCCTTGCTCCTGAGATCCTTACCTCTGAAGTGACTGCCGGTAACCGCTCTGGCTGGGCACTAAATATGGCCGTTTAAAGGTCTCACAGGCCAATAGGAAGCTGCGATGTCATGCCTTGCGGGATTGAGATTGCGGCAGCAGCACCTTTAGAAATACGTACCCTGGGAAGCAGGGAGAAGAGAAACGCAGGAGGGATACAGACCTGCTCATCGTTACGCAGGTCTTTCTTGTTCCCCACCAGGATGATCGGTACATTGGGGTAGAAACGTTTCACCTCCGGGATCCACTTCTCAGTGATGTTTACTGTTGCAAAAATAAATCAATCCTCATTGTCTGTGCACAGGAGAGAGGGACGGAGGAGATCTCACACACTAACATCAGTGTCTGTGCACAGGAGAGACGTTGCTCGCTCACACACACAAACACACGATAGTGAGACAGAGGGGATCTCACACACAGTAACGTCAGCGACAACACAGGGTCGGAGAATAAATGCAGATACAGCGACTGTTTAAGGAAAGACGGCAAATCTAGGAGAGAAATGTGCTCGGGGACAAGGGGAACAGGTTAACCCTTTCACTGCAACACATGCTGAAGTATTTCATATTCAAGCTTGGAGAAAAGGTGCCCTCACTGGACTCCCGCACAAATGCCTCGGGTGCACGTCCATCACCGGTAAGGGCGCTATCAATATTAGGGTAAAATCTCTTTCAGGTGAAGAATAAACAGCGGCTCTCCAGAGGTCTCTCACAAAAAGTATCTTCTGGAGACCCGCTGTTTATTCTTCAAATGAAGGAGATTGTACTCTAGTATTTTATATAAAGGGGAAGAGCAGTGAATAAGCGCTAATGCTAAAATATATATCTGTGACAATAAAAGTGACAGAGGTGAATACAATACACTTTAAACTTAAAGTGGGGGCTGCCTAAGGAAATAGTGGTGTACACAAACCAATTTAGACAAAGAATTCAAAAAATCCGGCGCCTCCAATGAATAAATGAATGAATCCAACCAATGGCATAGTCCAATGTGGGTAGCAGGCAGTCCTGAGTAGATATGGAGACAAAAAAACAGCGCACAACGCAAATAGTGAAGTATGAAAGTAACAAGTGTATATTAAAATAGGGGATAAATATTCTGCGTACATCAAGGTATTAGGACATAAACATTGAGTGTGTTAAACACACAAGTTACCACTCGGCGGCCGCTCATACAGGAGTCAGGAGTATGTTTCCCTTGGCAGGCGTCTGGGACAGCAGCTGCGATGCTTTTCCTTCCTAGAAACACCTCTGCATTCGGTCACCGTCTCGGTGGGAAACTCCCCTCTGGTCAGCTGGGCTCCAGACGGATCGAGCAATCTGCAGCCTGCAGACGCACTGGGAGGGTACCCGGATTGGTCAGTGAGGACCTGGGTTGTTCGCAGAGCTCTCCGTTTAGTGCAGCCACAAGCAGGGGTGTACTGGCTGCGAAGTGACGTCACAGTGGCGATTTCAAAAGTACACAGCAAAAGCGGAAAAAAGTCTCTAAAGTGCCCAAATTGCACACATAGGATAGAGTAGCAATAAAACACTTGGACCAGTTACATCCTACATGTTTCGTAGTCACAACTATTTCATCAGGGAAGGTAGTTGTGACTACGAAACATGTAGGATGTAATTGGTCCAAGTGTTTTATTGCTACTCTATCCTATGTGTGCAATTTGGGCACTTTAGAGACTTTTTTCCGCTTTTGCTGTGTACTTTTGAAATCGCCACTGTGACGTCACTTCGCAGCCAGTTCACCCCTGCTTGTGGCTGCACTAAACGGAGAGCTCTGCGAACCACCCAGGTCCTCACTGACCAATCCGGGGACCCTCCCAGTGCGTCTGCAGGCTGCAGATTGCTCGATCCGTCTGGAGCCCAGCTGACCAGAGGGGAGTTTCCCACAGAGACGGTGACCGTATGCAGAGGTGTTTCTAGGAAGGAAAAGCATTGCAGCTGCTGTCCCAGACGCCTGCCAAGGGAAACATACTCCTGTATGAGCGGCCGCCGAGTGGTAACTTGTGTGTTTAACACACTCAATGTTTATGTCCTAATGCCTTGATGTACGCAGAATATTTATCCCCTATTTTAATATACACTTGTTACTTTCATACTTCACTATTTGCGTTGTGCGCTGTTTTTTTGTCTCCATATCTTCAGTGTTTGGGGGGTGCCGAGCCACCCCGTTTAATAGCAGCAGACGCTTTCTACATCACATTACACGGTTATGTAAAAAAATAAATATATTTTTTCACACTGGTTTTTTTGTGGTTTTATCAGTTGAGTAAAAATTAGAAGGGTATATGTTAATATACATTGTATCACTGATTATATTAGAGGTTTATTAGTTGCGCACGATATATTTTGTTTATTATAGTCCTGAGTAGAGTCTTCAAAAAAAGGCTCACTGAAAGACACACAAACATATAGGACAAAAACAAAAAAAGAGACAAACCATGGGGTAGTTCTCTCCTTGGCTATTGACATTTATCATCCACCCCTGGCTGTACGCTGTTCTTGTCAGACCTGCCTTCTAGCTTCCCGAGCTCTGCTGCCTATCTAGGCGCTCCCCCTGCCCTCGCACCACCGTGTGACGTCACCGGCACATCACGCGACCTGAGGGTCTGTGTGTACAGTGTTGGCGTCTCCCCGAGTGGCGTGGAGTTCTGGTTCCTCCTTGTGAAACCATCACCTACCTTGAAGGTCTGTGTGTTGGCAGTGGCGATCATCCTGGCAGTGTGGATCTTCTGAGTTCGTGCGGTTCCATCTCCTGCAGAGGCTCCAGTCTGACTTCCCGGACTGTTGTTCCAAAGGCCATTTTAAAATCAGCTTTGCTGTAAGTAGGTTTTGAATTTTACCCCTACCGGATGATTCAGCTTCATTAGCGTCTTTAGCCCAATGAACATTTGTTTATTGTTACATTTTAGTTAATTGCATTAAATTTGTAATTTATCTTTTTGCCCATCTTTACAGTGATTTTTTAATTTTTATTTTCATATTTTAGATTTTCCTGCTTTGTTATTTGAGTTACACTATGATTTTTTTCTTTTGTCTCTTTTATTGTTTTTGTCCTATATGTTTGTGTGTCTTTCTGGGAGCCTTTTTTTGAAGACTCTACTCAGGACTGCCTGCTACCCACATTGGACTACGCCATTGGTTGGATTAATTTATTTATTTATTCATTGGAGGCGCCGGATTTTTTGTATTCCTAGTATTTTAAATGCCTACATTAACATAACCAAGTACTGATCGGATGGAGAGCGTTCAAGTGCAGTGATGTGTCAGCGATTCAATCGATCTTTCCTACCTAAACTGTCCGGGTTATCGATGGAAAAGCACATTAATATAACGTTGGTGTCCGGATAGGATAGGGTCCGCAGCCGGTAGTAATCTTCCTGCCCGGGTGGGTCCCACAAGACCAGCTCCACCTAGTGGCAGAGGAAGGAACAGAAGCGTCCATATATAAGGCTGCGGCCAGGCAGGGAGCGGGCGCGCTGGCGCTCATGTGCGGTGACGTCATGCTCCATGCTCGGCTGGGAGATTTGTAGCCGGCTAGGTGCGTGTGGGGCTCGGCCATGACATCACGGATTTGGTTCTCCCTCACGTGACGCGCCAGCGAGAGGCAAATTCAATTTTGCTTGCTTCGGCAAGCAGCTAAGCGCCGAGCATGCGCAGGCATTTCCTCAGCGTCACCCTGGCCACAGCCTAATAATGCACAAGGCTCTGACAGAGTGCACCCTCCAGATGGACCTCCACGTCCCCAGCCGCCTGGTATCCGTCCCCGGGTTCCTACCCGTGTGACATCAACTTTAATGTCCTCTACGTAGTACTCAAATACGGTTGGGATGTGAGATTCCGGGAACTGGTTCCTGCTGAACACAATTAGGAGGCAGGTCTTTCCGCACGCTCCATCTCCCACAATCACAAGCCTCTTCCGGATGGCTGCTGTGTCTGCAAAAGAACAGGCGAGATGTCACACACAGGACAGCCCCTCACCCCATCTCCCTGCCAGAGGGGTCTGCTCAGGACAGCCCCTCACTCCATCTCTCTGCCAGAGGGGCCTGCACAGGACAGCCCCTCACCCCATCTCCCTGCCAGAGGGGTCTGCTCAGGACAGCCCCTCACTCCATCTCTCTGCCAGAGGGGCCTGCACAGGACAGCCCCTCACCCCATCTCCCTGCCAGAGGGGCCTGCACAGGACAGCCCCTAACCCCATCTCCCTGCCAGAGGAGCCTGCACAGGACAGCCCCTCACCCCATCTCCCTGCCAGAGGGGCCTGGACAGGACAGCCCCTCACCCCATCTCCCTGCCAGAGGGGCCTGCACAGGACAGCCCCTCACCCCATCTCCCTGCCAGAGGGGCCTGGACAGGACAGCCCCTCACCCCATCTCCCTGCCAGAGGGGCCTGCACAGGACCCCAGCACTGCTTTGCTTGCACTTGCGAACAGACTCCTACAAACCTCTCAGTAATTACATAAACCGGCTCTAATGGCCGCGCATGCCCTGAAAAGAACGCCAGTGTACGCATGCGTAGAACAGACCGTACATACCCCGAGTAGTACGGCAATGCACGCATGCGCACAACAGATCGCGAATGCGGGAACATACGATCATCAGGACATAATATTCAGCGCGCATGCGCCGCCTCCGGACAAGCAACACATAAAGCCAGTATACGCATGCGCTGAACAGATAACCAACCCGTCACAAACGCCCATCAGGACGTTATATTCGGCGCGCATGCGCAGACCAGGCATAACCATTACATTTTATCAGCCAACACATGCGCAAAGGCTGCCAGTACAAAAAGCGCATCCGCAATAACAAACACTCACCCCATGAGTTCCGTCACCTACATGCACAGCACAACCGCACCTCTGCGCACCATAACCCTTCCCATGTCACTGGGACTCCCCCACAGCCCAGTACACAGGATCAACACGCAGAGCAAGATGGTGGCACTATTCTCAAGTTCAATTTCACCACACACCTTCCTGTAACACTCCCTCCAACACACATCTTCCTGTAACACTCCAACACACACCTTCCTGTAACACTCTCTCCAACACACACCTTCCTGTAACACTCCAACACACACCTTCCTGTAACACTCCAACACACACCTTCCTGTAACACTCTCTCCAACACACACCTTCCTGTAACACTCCAACACATACCTTCCTGTAACACTCTCTCCAACACATACCGTCCTGTAACACTCTCTCCAACACACACCTTCCTGTAACACTCCAACACACACCTTCCTGTAACACTCTCCAACACACACCTTCCTGTAACACTGTCACGGTAATTTATGACAAGATATAATTTACACCAAATAACTGGGTTGAACTGAACGAGGCTTAGATATAATAAAATATATTTATTCCTGAGATAGGTGAACACAGCAAAATAGTACAATTAACAGACAAGAAGGTAACACTTACTTAGGGGTTGGGATGAATGAGTATCAGATAGCAATCCTCCAGCAATCAGGTATCAATCAAGATGTAATCAGAAGACAGACTGTAGGATTGCCAACAGGTTATATACTTTTGCAATCCTATTCTTTCTATTGAGTGCAGACAAGTATTTAGGATGCAAGTCCAAATGACAGTGCTCAGCAAGAAGGATGCATATAGTAACAATAAATGTATAAGTCACGTGGTTAAAAAGCGAAATAATGCTGATAGAGATATTGGACCCAGTGCAATAAAACAATGAGACTTCAATGATGCATAATTGTCCATAGGGTGGAGACAAATACCTGCATAAGCATGAAGCAGTGACGTGCAGTACTCCACCAGACAAAGTGTCTCACCTGTAGCACCATTTCTGGTCAGCAACTCCCCCTGTATAATGGGGGAGAAACAATACTCACATACAGAAGGGAAAGGGGGGGGATCCTCAGGCGCGTTGTTCTGCTTGTGGCTCCAGGACATATATGAACGTAGGAAATAAAAGAGAGAGGGGGACCATAATGAGGAAAAATTCAATACACATAGATACCTTGAATCTCTTTATGGGGGTAAATAATAAATAAGGGAGGAGACACACTCACATTAGGTGTCTGATCTTGGTCAGATGACTAATCCTCTGGGGGGAGGGTGGGTTGGGGGAGAGGGGGAGCCCCCTGATGATTCCTCAGAAAATAGGGAAAAGAGGGGGAAAAAAATAATAGTGTAATAACGTTTATTAACATAAAGGAAAATAGAGATTTAAAAAAAAAAAAATTCCAACCATTGATAGTCTTACAAACCTATACTAGTCTCTGTAAATACGAGATTAGATTAAAGTAATTACCTCCACTAATAAGATCAATTAACCCCTCATAGAAGGTCTTTTAGTTTTTTAGTTTGGCATCTGTCAACAAGGAAGACATTGAGGTGCTAAATATGAAGTGTTTATGTAAACTCTATTGTGTACTATGCCAAAGATGTTTATATGTTTCCCAGCTGTGATAAGAAAAGGATTGTATAGTATAATGATGCAGATAAGGCTGTTTGCTAAGAACCAGCAAACTCAGAGTTAACGCTAATCATTGAAGGTATAAAGGACGGCTGCTACCCCGGATATGCCTACGTCACTGAGAAAGCTAATGCGAAACGCGTCTGATGGTTTTTGGTCATCACAGGCCACCGTAGTGAGGAAGTTGCGTTTTCCAATTCTGGCCAGCATCTCGCCGGGAGCGCATGCGCATGCGCGACGGAACAAGGGCTGTGTAAGGTGAGTACAAAGAGGAAAGCAGACGGAGGAGGACCCAGCTCCTGCACGGGCTTATGGAGACTTTCCTTGCCGCTTGCTGAACTCCACGCACTATCCCAAGACTCTACCAGCTGGAAACCAGGCTACACAAGACAACCCATCTTTGAGAGGGACGCTCTGTGGAATCTGGATATATCTCCTCCCTATGCCAATAATATTTGGCCTCTTGTGAGTTTTTAATCTCTATTTTCCTTTATGTTAATAAACGTTATTACACTTTTTTCCCCCCCCTCTTTTCCCTATTTTCTGAGGAATCATCAGGGGGCTCCCCCTCTCCCCCAACCCACCCTCCCCCCAGAGGATTAGTCATCTGACCAAGATCAGACACCTGTGTGTCTCCTCCCTTATTTATTATTTACCCCCATAAGGAGATTCAAGGAATCTATGTGTATTGAATTTTTCCTCATTGTGGTCCCCCTCTCTCTTTTATTTCCTACGTTCATATATGTCCTGGAGCCACAAGCAGAACAACGCGCCTGAGGATCCCCCCCTTTCCCTTCTACACATCAATACAGAGGTTGGCGAATCACCTCTGAGAGACTTGGGCAGCGGAACTGTATTGTGTGAAGGACTGAAGTTACGAATTGTACAGTAGGACTTTTTTGGCGCAACTATTCTATCTCCTTTAATACTCACATACAGCCACTTCTTATGTATGCGTGCATAACGCAGTGGGGTATAAGCAGCAGAGAAATCCTAGGATTTCTAGGATTCAGAACCTTAGTGTATTTCAAAGCGGGGGCAAATGCCCGTGAAGATTCCTGCCTACTAAGGAATGCAAATGGTCAGGAGAGCGACCAAATGTCTAGGAAGCAGGACCCTGATCAAAGACTCAGCCACTGAACAATTATCTGCATGGGGGTCTGCATTTTCAGAGCAGAACCAAAATTCCATGAAATGAGCAACTGTTTGTAAGACAGCTACAATTAACATCACAGGGGCTAACAGCAGAAGTGCCCTGGGGTGGATATGAATATAATAAACAGACGTAATGCAGGTGAAAGGATGTGGACAAGCATAAACATGATACAGTTAGTCTAAAATAATAGACATATTACAGAAAATGTTTCAGCCCCTGTGATGTTAATTGTAGCCGTCTTACAAACAGTTGCTCATTTCATGATCACAATGTATCAATCTTGTTATCTGACATTTAAATTCATTCCTTGTCACTCAACCATCTTTTCCCTCTTCCTCCACCAATCCCTTCCTTCCCTTTTGTCCCAATAGATTATACCTTATCTCAATATTTTGTCATAGGATTGCACCTTTTGGTTATTATTTACATCTTTGACCATCTATCTATATTGTCTCTATTGAATATATATTGATTCATTTACTATTGACATGTTACCCTGAATATTCATTAGTCACCTTGGTGCATCCACAGACATATTAACTTAAACAATTAACCATTTACTAACCTCGTTCAGCTGTGTGTTAATAAGACAGGAGGGGCTATATATACCTGACACTTATTCAGTCCCCACTATTCCCCTTGAGAAAGGGCACCAAGGTGCCTGAAACGAGTAGGGTGTTTATGTATTAGTTTTTTGTTTGTTCTTTTTTTCTTTTTTATATAGTCTTTATTAAAAGTTTTTATTCCTCCACTTGGTGAGCTGTTGGTGCTGTTCTTGGGGCTTCAGCGATTCAACGTTCCAATCCTCATCTTGTTTGCTGCTACTGCTTGATTGGAGTGACGCGCTGAGGATCGGAGGATTCGTGGGTGCTGGCGGCTGTTCAACTCTCCCCCGTGAAATCACGTGTCTACAGGGAGAGGAAGAGTTTTCCGGACGGACCGGATGCACCATCACTTGCTTCCGGCACTCGGGAACTCGGCGCCATTGATGGGAGACGGCACAGAGGACACCTAGGACGGCACCGTCCCCTCTGCGGAGAAGACTGCGTTGGAGGAGGGCTACACGAGGGATCCATAGAGGCGCTGACCCAGGCCTTCTATACTTCCAGGATCTCAGGTAGCGTTCTCCATTGGAACTCCTCCCTTACACACGCAGCCTTACTATGTCTCCCCCATCTGTTTCCATCCTTTCCACACCCACGCTGTGGATTTCCCTCGCGGCTTACCTCAGCAGCCCCACATATTATTAACTCCTATTTGACTTTTTTGAGCTCTCTGTTTTGAGCTGTCAGTAGCCTTACAACTCATGAATGAGAAAATGCTTGGTATAGTCTGGGGCAGCCAGTATAGGGGCTCCAGCAAGCGCAGTTTTCAGGGCCTGGAAAGAAGTTTCACAGGCAGAAGTCCAGGTAATAAGCACAGGCAGTTGCTTTCTGGTCAGATCAGTCAGGGGTTTGGCCACAGCGCTGTACAAACTTCCTATAGTACCCTGCGGTGCCCAAAAATGCTATGACCTGTTTCTTAGTTTTAGGGACAGGCCACTGAACTATGGCTTCTACCTTGGCTGGCTCTGGTTTGAGGTGCCCCCCACCCACCCTGTGCCCTAAGTACAGGACCTCTGCCATCCCTACCATACACTTTGTGGGTTTCAGGGTCAGCCCAGCCTCCCTAATCCTATCCAGCACCGCAGCTACATGTCCTAAGTGGGAGTCCCAGGAATTACTAAAGACAGCAATGTCATCTAAGTAAGCCCTGGCATAGCTCTGCATCCCTTCCAGTAACCTATTGACCAGGTGTTGGAAGGTAGCCGGGGCATTCTTCATCCCAAATGGCATCACTAAAAACTCATAGAGGCCACTAGGAGTGATGAATGCTGACTTCTCCCTAGCCTCCAGGGTCAGTGGGATTTGCCAATAGCCTTTGCTCAAATCCATGGTGGTCAGATACTTTGCCCCCGCGAGTTCATCCAGTAACTCATCCATGCGGGGCATGGGATAGGCATCTGACACCGTCCCAGCGTTGAGCAAGCGGTAGTCCACACAAAACCGGGTGGTCTTGTCCTTCTTAGGGACTAGGACTACCGGACTTGCCCAAGGACTCTGGGATGGAGTAATTACCCCTAGGGTCAGCATCTCCTCTATCTCCCTTTCTATACTGGTCTTGACCTCTGCTGACACACTATAAGCATGCTTATGCAGAGGTTGCAGGTCCCCTGTGTGCACTGGGTGTTTTGTGAGATGTGTGGCGCTAAACTTAGCTAGCATGTCCCTGGCTTCTCCCTTCTGCTTAGAACTTAACTGTGCCCCTATCTCTACCTGCTCCACAGTGTTTCCCTGCCTAGCCTCCCCTAGGAGATCAGGCAGAGCATTGCTCGCCGGATTCTCCAGCAGTGGGCTACAAATGGCCATCACTGCTCCCATACTCGGTGCTCTGTATTCCTTCAACATATTAATGTGATATGTCTTATGCCTCTCTGGCTCTACCTGTACAACGTAGTTGTACTCATTCACCTTTCGGATAACCGGGTACGGTCCCAACCAGGCAGCCATCAACTTGTTCTCCCGAATGGGTTTGAGAACAAGTACCTGCTGTCCTGGGATGAACTCTCTGCTACGGGCATTCCGGTCATACCATTGCTTCTGCTTGGTCTGAGCGGCCCTGAGGTGGTCCTGGGCCACTCCCATGAGCATCTCTAACCTGTCCCGGAGGTCTACTACATACTGGATCACGGAAGCATCAGTAGCAGTAGCCTCCCCTTCCCATCCCTCACGGAATAGGTCCAGAGGTCCACGTACCCTGCGGCCATATAGTAGCTCGAAGGGGGAAAAGCCTGCAGATTCCTGCGGTACCTCTCGGTAGGCAAACAGCAAGTGCTGTAAATGAATCTCCCAGTCTTTCCCCTCCGCCTCTATAAAGGTCCGAAGCATCTGCTTCAAGGTACCTGTAACAGGGGAGTTATCCCTGTTCAGGTAATGTGCCTCTAATCCAGCAGTGTGGTGGTTAACTGCTGGTAGTCAATTAACAAACACCACGTGCCTGATTAGATTGCTTAGAAAAGCCTGTCTTTTGAGACAGGAAGGGAGACTCCTTAGCTCACACCTGGGGATGAAGGAGAGCAAAGGATGCACTGCAAACTGGATCACTGCATGAAAAAATACGGGGCAAACTCCAGAGTAAAATAGAGGGTTATTTAATAATAAATTCACTCATGGGTGTATACAGCAGCCGCACCAACTTGTTTCGTCCAATACAGGACTTTATCAAGGTGTATGATGATAGAGGTAGCCACTCAAATATATAGCCCATAGATTCCCGCCAAAAAACGCGCAGTGGCGCTGCGCGCATGCGCGCTGATGCCGTGTCACTGAGTCAGGACATGATCACACGCCCCACCAGTCAGATCGGAGTGGGAGGTGATGTCAGAAGTGCGTGCCCAAAACCACCCTGAAACGCATGTTACACATGCGCAACAGTGTCCCGGCGCACAGTCACAACAACACGACCCACCCAACGGCTGGCAAAAGGGCAGGGAACCACGGCAAAGCCAGGACCCGGAAGCATCTTTAGGCGCATGCCCGTGCCGTCAGTGAACGTCCATTAGCCGACATAGCTAAAATAGAAGAAGAAAAAACTTTATTTAAACACAAAATTGTAATATGAACAAAATACTGCAAAATGACAAAGGGACAAAGGACAACATTAAAAAAGAACAAATCTACAATAAATATTGGTCTCTTGATAAATAAACAACATATAGTAAAGAAGACATACATATTAACAAGCACAGTCAAAGTTATTCATAACACAATAGAATGTACATCTGTAAACTACTCAAAAGTGGTGATAATTAATGAGTCAGTGTACATCATGTGAATATTGATATAAATCAAATGGCTGTGCCTGCCAAACATGCACGTTTCATCATCAAAGAAATCAAATACAAGGTAGTATTATGTATATAAACATATGTAATTTAAACAATAAGATGATACTTCATCACTAATTCCTAATGGTGAATTGTAATGATAATTAATAACCTCGTATAGGTTTCAAATGCTTAGGATGGACACAACATTGTATAATGGATAGCAACAGACTTGTAATATAATGTAAACTTAAATATAGTTATATTTTATAATTTTTATGAAGAATTAAATCTAATAAATGTAAAAATCACAGCTAGAGTGATGCTAGTCATTGATGATGAGCAAATAAACATATTTAGCATGTTCACAAAAAATGGGAAAGATCCCATTCAGTGTTTAAACCATGAGGCATCCTGGTCCTTAATGTAAAGATCCAGAATGCCTCACGTTGGTCCAATTTTTGGACCCTATTGCCTCCTCTTAGCATAGGTTTAATGAATTCTATACCTTGAAATTTGAAGTTATGTACGCCACCTAGGGGACAATGGGCAAAATGTTTGGGAACAGGATGGTTAAGGTCTCCCTTGGAAATAAGTCGCAAATGTTCCATAATGCGGATTTTTTAATTCCTGATGGTTCTTCCCACATATTGGCTACCACATCCACAGGTGATGAGGTAGACAACATATGAGGATCTACAATTAATAAATGATTTAATCTTATGTGTCCTCCCCGTCTGACTGGAGAGAAAACTGTTCGATTTCGTCATTTTAGTGCAAACTTTGCACAAATTACATGGGAAGGAACCATCAGGAAGTGTACTGACATTGGATGGCTTGGAAGAGAACAAACTGGGGGATAGAGAACTAGCTAAAGTCTTGGCTTTTTTATATACCACATTTGGGCCCGAGGCTATATATGGCTTCAAAACGGGGTCAAGAAAAAGTATTGGCCAGTGTTTTGTCAAAATCTTTTTTATCTGTTCGGCCTGAGCACTGAAAGATGTTATAAATATAGGTGAGTTATTCATCATAACGTCCCTTTTTGAGCGTTGAAATAAATCCGCTCTATCAATAGTGGAGACCTCCTGAATGGATTTGTGCAGATCAATTGGATTATACCCCCTTTGTACAAACCTACTGTATGATACAACTCCTGGACTTGAATATTAAAGTCATTATCATCCGAACAATTACGTCGGAGACGAATCAATTGTTCCTTGGGTATTCCTTTAATAAGAGCACGAGGATGACAGCTGTTCGCACGTAAAAAAGTGTTACGGGAATTGGTTTTACGGAATATGTCCGATTGGATATTCATGTTGGTATCAATGTATAGGGGAAGATCTTTTTTTCTTTTTTTCTTCTATTTTAGCTATGTCGGCTGATGGACGTGCACTGACGGCACGGGCATGCGCCTAGAGATGCTTCCGGGTCCTGGCTTTGCCGTGGTTCCCTGCCCTTTTGCCAGCCGTTGGGTGGGTCGTGTTGTTGTGACTATGCGCCGGGACACTGTTGCGCATGTGTAACATGCGTTTCAGGGTGGTTTTGTGCGCGCACTTCTGACATCACCTCCCACTCCGATCTGACTGGTGGGGCGTATGATCACGTCCTGACTCAGTGACGCGGCATCGGCACGCATGCGCGCGGCGCCACTGTGCGTTTTTTGGCGCGAATCTATGGGCTATATATTTGAGTGGCTACCTCTATCATCATACACCTTGATAAAGTCCTGTATTGGACGAAACGCGTTGGTGCGGCTGCTGTATACACCCATGAGTGAATTTATTATTAAATAACCCTCTATTTTACTCTGGAGTTTGCCCCGTATTTTTTCATGCAGTGATCCAGTTTGCAGTGCATCCTTTGCTGTCCTTCATCTCTATGGTACTACCTCACCAGGAGTGCACGCTGAGGAACCTACATTTGGCTTTGGCATCTTGGATTCCCAGGACAGGTAATGGGCATCAAAGCCCTTATTTTATTACCTGTTATTTCCATGGGGTCTTTATGGGATGTGCAATACTGACCATATATGCGGTAGTCATGCAGACTGACTGCTAGGTCTTTATATTTGCCTCCCTGTTTATGATGAAGCTATTTATATCAGCATAAGGATTTATACAGTGTTCCTTTTCTGGACTTATGTGCTTATATTGGAAGACATTTGTGTGCACACACAGTATATGAGCATCGCTCTATCCACTCTTTTTCTGTTAGCTCACACCTGAGCTGAACTTGGAGACAAAGCAGAGATTGTCCCTTACTCTCACAACTTGTGAGATGGGGACATACGTCTTGAGTCTACTGTACCAGAAGAGGCTGCTTGAAAGACACAGAGGAAACTTCTAAACCTGAATGCTGACAAATCCTGAAGAAAAGGTAGCAACCAGGAACAGAGAAGATTTTCCCTCCAAACCACAAGGAACAGATTAGACTTTCATTTATAAGACTTTTTTATATCTGTTCATTTCATGCTATATGTTTGGGGCTGGGAGACATGCTTATCTAAAGGGAGTGGTGGATTGCATAGTATTTCACTAGAAATACTCCCAAGTGAATAGAAACTTTGATTACCCCTTATTTGGATGGTTTCCTGATGTTAAGGAAACAGGCGCAATAAAAGCCTTATTTAATATCACTATAACCAGACTCCCTTGCATACCTCTGTGAGCGTCCGCCTACATATGGTGTCAGAAGTGGGATGAGAGGTGGTTCTTGAAGTTAAGGAACCCGGAGTTTGGCTGTGAATTTTATTTATGCTTTTTGCCTACAAACAGTCTGAGCAATGGAAAAAAAAATCTCATGCAGCAGAGACCAGAGTTAAAGTGATACACACCCATGCAGGAAACTTACACTGCACTGAAACTTACAAAACCACAGATGGACTCTTTTCCCCAATCCCAAGAGGAGAGAGAGAGAGAGACTGCTGAAGCAGGTAAACCTTATTTGCCTATCACAATAATAAAGTGTAATATGGTCATTGAAATAGGGGGTTTGCCTTCCAGCCAAAGTCAGGGTTCAAGAAGTGAGTTAGCCCTTGAAAGGGATATGCGTTTGTTGTTTTCAAATGTTTATCTGAAGCAGTGAATACAGATGGTGACCCATGAACGGTACTGATTCTGCAAGTAAAGGCTGCCACACCGCATAGGACTACCTGTTGTGAATGGAGTATATGCAGAAAAATGTGAAAATTGATGCAAAACTGTGTTGAAGCAGGGGAATTTTCAGTAAACAAGTGCTGAGGGTAAAATTGCCTACTAGAAAAAAAAGGAATTGCTGAACTGTGTAAAAGGTATCCCAAAGTGTGAAGAGTGAATGTCATAATACCCAAAGTTGAGACTGAACTCAAGCAGAAAATCACATTATTTGGCTGAAGCAGAGAGATTGCACCTAGCAAGTAAATGGTGTAAACAAACATAAGTTTTTACCTAGCAACTACACAACCAGCATACCTAATAAGATTAGACCTAGCAAGTAAATGGTGTAAAGCAAATAGACGTTTTACCTAGCAACTGCACATCCTGTATACCTGATGAGAGAAAATGCATGCACAGAACTGCTGATATTGTAAAACTTATCCAAGAAAGAAAAAGTCTACAGAGATGCCTGTGAGAGCTACGACCTCTACAAGCAAAATATGCCCACCTGTAGGACTACCACAGTTGGGGGTTCTAGCAAATACAGTGGCAACAGCTGCAATAGCGCCTCCTGAGGTCAGGAAGAAAACTACACCTGAGAGCCCCAAAATGGAGGACAAGATGCAGAGTTCCTGTAATGAACCCTACCCCACGGAAGAGTGGCCCTTCCAGTCCAATAAGGAGGAAGACATCTCTTACGGGGAACCTGAGTCAAGTCACACCAACAAAACACCCCAAAAATGATGGGGGTGCCTGAACTCGGCACGAACAGAAAAGACCGCTCTCTATGATGACGAATATGGTCGACAAGGGAGAGAGCGGGAGCAGCAGATCACCCAATATTTCTGTCAGCTAAAGCAACTGCAAGAAAAGCCTGGTGTTTATAATGAAGCTGTTGAAGTATTAAATAAAGAAGGAGACCCCAGTATTCCTGATGGGACGGAGTCATCCAAAACAAAAAGGCGGAAAAAGAAAAGCGGTTCTTCACTTACCGTGGAAGGAACAGACACGTCCGCAGACCCTGTGGAGAAAAAGGGGGACCGAGATGCCCTGCAGCCTAGAGAAAATGGAGAACTCATCCTGCGGATAACCGAATATCCAGAGGGCCCAAGGCAGAAGTCGTGTACACCAAAGAAGTGTCAGTCCGGTGCCAACAGTGAGGAACCCTCAACCAACCATCCCAGGGAAGCGGAGCCGGAACCAGTGAGTGTCGATCCCTTGACCAGCCCTGAGGATGCCCTGAAAAATGCCAGGCGTGACTGTGATATACTCCGTGAACAATTGAAACAAAAGAAAGATGATTACGCTGAGCAACTGAAAGATAATGCTGAGTTACAGAAGACGGTGCTCGCAATGTACTCTGCAGCCAGGACAGAATTGGACGATCTCAAGACTGAGCTAGATACTGCAAATGCTACTATTTCCGCCATGGATGAAAACCAGAGCCAATCTGATAAAATGATGGCTACGCTAAAGCGGAAGTATGAGGAGGCACTGAAGCAGATGACAGTCTTCCAGCAAGAGGTTCACACTCTTCGCATAGAGCTGAATGCCTCACAACAGGAGGTCAACAGTGTCCAGACAGAGGTGGACGTATCTCAGAAAGAGGTTCAGACACTCCACAGAGCACTGGATGCCTCACATCATGAGACCAACAGCTGCCGCACAGACCTGGAAGTTTCCAGAAAGGAACTACACCGTCTCACTGAGGAGCTGGACATTTCTAAAGAAACGATTGTCAATCTTAATACAGATCTCCAAGTCTCCCAGAAGGAGCTTCAGACCCTCAACCTAGAGAAGGAAGTCTCACGCCAGGAGACTGTCATTCTCAAAGCTGATGTGCGTAAATGGAAGGAGGACTGCAAGGAGGCTGTGACAGGGTAAATAAAAGCCACCAGCTATATGCCTGGAAAACCTATGTCTAGTCTGCAGTGCAGCAATGACTAGGTTAACTTCAGATGGGAACCTCAGGACAATTAGTTGGATCCCAGCTGCCTAATCAAGGTGTGTTAAAACCCCAGGCTGTAGACACATGCTGCTGGCTGTTGAGGAGAGAGGAGTAAGCTACTGAAGATATTACTGATACAAGGTCTGTTAGCAAAGTAGATGAATTATGAACTGTCTGTCCCCTGCATAGAAATGGGTAGCTGCCTTAGTTCTAGACTGTCTGCTAAAGAGAAACTGTTTTGTTTGGTCTGCTGAAGAAAAAGCCATTTTCTTTTGTTTGCTGATGAAAAGCCATTTTTTCGTTTGTTTGCTGATGAAAAGCTATTTTTGTTTTTGTGTGCTGTACATCTTTTAAGGCTAAATAAATAAGCCTTGTCAAGAAACCCGCGTGTGTAGTTGCATGTACCCTGCAACATATGGTGTACGAAGTGGGATTTTCAAAAGGCTCCTGCAGTTAAAGGGCCACACACACACAAGAATGGAAGAAATGTTGAAAGTGTTTCTGTGCGAGCAGACCAGACAGCAGGGACAGTTAATGCAGGAGCAGGCCCGGCTGCAAGCAGAGAGAGATGAAAGACTACAGGCAGCACAAAATGAGCGGATTGCCAAGCTGCTGACCCATTTCCAAGGGTCTGCCAGTGTAGAACTTGCAAACAGACCCCCGATACTCCTGAGGAAAATGGCGCCGAACGAGGATCCAGAGGCTTTTTTAACTGACATTTGAAAGAGCTACCGAAGATCAGGGCTGGGCTACAGATCGCTGGGCAACTGCTTTGGCCCCGCTCCTCATAGGAGAAGCCCAGGCCTCATATCAGGGTCTCCCAGCAGATCAGGCAATGGATTACCGACAAGTAAAAGCCGCCATACTGGATCGCTTAGGTCTGACCCCAGAGACCTACCGGCAGCAGTTCCAGAATATGAAGTACATCGCTATGATGAGACCCCGGGTCCTCGCTCAGCGATTATTGGACTTGTGTACGTGCTGGATACAACCCGAGGAGTGCACTAAGGAGGCAATTCTGGAGCTGGTGGTTTTGGAACAATTTCTACAAATAATACCCCCTTCTGCACGCTCGTGGGTAAAATGCCACGCTGCTGAAACCTTAGCTTTGGCGGTCCGACTCGTGGAGAACTTCCTTGGGGCTGAGCAGCAGGAGGGTGTCCTGGACCCAACTCCACCGGCACTTGCGGACGCCCAAAGAGGGCGGTCGGATCAATGGGGAACCTACGGCCCATCCATACGCAACCGCCAAGTCCAACGGAAGGAGCAGTCGTTCCAGAAAGGACGGAGTCCAAATGCTGGTCCCCGCTGAGACCCTCATCTCCTTCCGGATGTTGGCTCGTCGCAAAATGAGAGGAACTTCCGAGGACATCGCCCACAGGACCCACCAGATGCCAGGTCTCCAGTAACCGGTCCAGCAGAGCGCTATCCACAGCCCCCTCCTGCGAGGGAACCCTCTCCATGTTCCGCCTGCGGAGAACAAGGCCATCGGTATGTGGAATGTCCACAGATGGATTGTTCATTCAGCAGAACCGTCGCCTCGGCCTTTACTGGAGAAAATTACAAGCCCTGGCTACTTCCAGCCCTGATTGTGGGAAAAACCATCCAGGCCCTTGTAGATTCGGGCTCTAGGAAAACTCTGGTCCTCCAGGAACTGTTACCGCCTAACGTGTGTTCTTTTGACTCCCCATGGAGCATAGAATGTATACACGGCGATGTAAAACGCTACCTGGCGGCCAAAATCCGGCTACAGGTAAAAGGTCAGGAGGCTTACCTCGAAGTACGAGTCGCTCCTTGGCTCCCTGCCCCGGTTGTGCTTGGTCGGGAACTGTCCTTTCTTTTCGGACCTAATGGCCCCAGTCTTTCACGAGGAGCCTCCTTCTAGGGCTCAGGAGAACCCTGGCAAACTGTTCACCTTCTCGGCAGACCTTTTTCCCAGTAGACACCGGGTTCAAAAGACTCAGAAGCAAAGACGTTCTGACAAACAGGACTGGTTGCAGAAATCTGGGTCTCAAGGTGACCATTCTAGTAGTCAGAGGTCACAAGTGATGGCTGGGGATGGCCAGAGGGAGGGGGATATGCCATGGAGATTTACCAGACCTGTACCTCCCTGACTTTCGCCAGAAGCAAAGGGAAGACCCAGTCCTTGCTAGACAGTATGACAAGGTGGTGAAAATTGATGAGCAGATTTTAGATGCACAGGGGGTGATAGTATTCCCCCATTTTGAGCTATCAAATGATATCCTATAAAGGGTGAAAAGGCAGACACAAACAGGGGAGGTCACCAGACAGATATTGGTTCCCAAGGCGTTTGTTAAATCTGTGTTCACTCTAGCCCATACTGTCCCTTGGGGTGGTCACCTGGGCAGGGATAAAACATTGGACCGTATTTCATCCCAATTCTATTGGCCAGGGATGCATAGTGATATTGCTAAGCTATGTGCGGAATGTCCGGAGTGCCAGCTAACTAGTCCAAAAGGACAAAAACCAGCCCCTTTGGTTCCTCTACCCTTGGTGTCAGTTCCTTTTGAGAGGATTTGGGTAGACTTGGTAGGACCTCTAGAACCTTCTGCGAAAGGACACAGGTTTATCCTTGTAATAGTTGATTATGCAACAAGATATCCTGAGGCGGTCCCCCTGAGAACTGCAACGGCGAAGCAAGTAGCCAACAAGTTGTTGGAACTGTTCTCACGGGTTGGACTTCTCCAGGTTATGTTGACAGACCAAGGTACAAATTTCATGGCTAAACTGATGCAGGATGTCTTAAAGTTACTAGAGGTCAAGTCTGTTCGGACATCGGTCTACCATCCACAGACTGACGGATTGGTGGAAAGATTTAACCGAACTCTAAAAGGGATGCTGAGGAAATTTGTAGATTCAGAGAACAGAGCCTGGGATGAACTTCTCCCTTTTCTGCTGTTTGCAGTGCGGGAAGTTCCCCAGGCCTCCACGGGATTCTCTCCATTTGAATTGCTCTATGGCCACCAACCCCGGGGTATCCTAGACCTCCTAAAGGAGTCCTGGGAGGAACAGCGGTGCCCTTCTAAGAATACCCTGCAATATGTACTAGACCTTAGGAAGCGCCTAGATGTGGTCAGCCATTTTGCCAGGGAGAATCTTAGATCAGCCTAGGACAGTCAGAAGAGACATTACAATCAGAATGCTCGCATAAGAGTGTTTCACCCAGGAGACCAGGTGATGCTATTGTTACCCAGTTGCGAGAGTAAACTCCTGGCCAAATGGCAGGGCCCATTCGAAGTACTCCGCCGTACGTGTGATGTGGATTATGAGATCGCTCAACCAGGGTCCAGGAAGGGTAAAAAATTTACCATGTGAACTTGCTGAAACCCTGGAAGATGCAGCGGTCTCTATTCATCCAGAGTATTCATCGACTTGGGTCCTCAGCCTCCACGGGAGAACATCGTGAGTGACGATAAAATCCCAATGGGTAAACAGTTGTCCTCTGAACAAAAAGGGGACTTGTTAGCAATAATTACACAATTCCATGATGTTTTTTCTGACTTACCAGGACAAACTAACTTAATTTTCAATGCGATCGAGACAGCACCTGGGGTAAAAGTACATTCCCGTCCTTATAGGTTGCCTGAAAGTCGTAGGGCTCTGGTAGAGAAGGAGGTACAAGAAATGTTACACTTAGGAATGATTGAGGAATCATGCAGTGAGTGGTGTAATCCACTAATTATGGTCCCTAAACCCGATGGGAAGGTAAGATTTTGTGTGGACCTCCGAAAGGTCAATGCGGTATCCAAGTTTGACGCATATCCGATGCCAAGGGTGGACGAATTAATTGACGCCCTTGGTAACGCGGAATATATATCCACGCTGGACTTGACAAAAGGATACTGGCAAATACCCTTAGAGGAAAAGTCCAAATGCAAAACAGCCTTTGCCACTCCCATGGGTTTATACCAGTTTGTGACAATGCCATTTCGACTGCATGGAGCCCCAGCCACATTTCAGAGACTCATGGATAAGGTACTGAGGCCCCATAGGACTTATGCCGTAGCCTACCTAGATGACATTGTCATTTATAGTAAACACTGGCGGGCCCATCTAAATAGGCTGAAAGCGGTCCTCAAATCTCTAAGAGAGGCATGGCTCACAGCCAACCCTAAGAAATGTGCCCTGGGTAAGGCAGAAACCAAATACTTAGGGTATGCAGTGGGAGGTGGAAAAGTAAGGCCACTAGCCGACAAGGTAGTTGCCCTGAAAGAAGTTCCGACCCCCCAAACAAAAACGCAGGTACGCTCTCTGTTGGGTTTAGCAGGGTACTACCGGCAGTTCATCCCCAACTATTCGGAAGTGGCAGCCCCTGTAACGGACCTCACAAAAAAGTGTGCCCCTACACAAGTGGTATGGTCAAGGGATTGTCAGAGAGCCTTTGAGGACATAAAAAGGTGTCTATCAGAGGGTCCCATCCTTAGAAGCCCGGACTTCAACAGCCCTTTTATAGTGCAAACAGATGCATCAGAGATAGGGCTAGGGGCAGTGTTGTCATAACAGTTTGAGGGAGTTGAACACCCTATCCTTTTCCTGACTAGGAAATTGTTCCCGAGGGAAAAAAACTACTCAGTGATTGAGAAAGAGTGCCTCGCAGTAAAGTGGGCAATTGAGACTTTGAGGCATTACCTGGCAGGAGTCCATTTTACTTTGGTGACGGACCATGCTCCACTGAAGTGGTTATATAGTATGAAGGATTCCAATGCTAGATTGACTAGGTGGTATGTGGCCCTCCAACCCTTCTCATTTGAGATTCAGCACAGGCCGGGAAAAGAGAACGCAAATGCTGATTTCTTTTCTAGAGAAGGGGTGGATGGTCGGGCTTCAGCCGTGCGTAGCCCTAGCCACACACTAACAGGAAGGAATGTGACAGGGTAAATAATAGACGCCAGCTATATGTCTGAAAAACCTATGTCTAGTCTGCAGTGCAGCAGTGACTAGGTTAACTTCAGATGGGAACCTCAGGACAATTAGTTGGATCCCAGCTGCCTAATCAAGGTGTGTTAAAACCCCAGGCTGTTGGCAGACACATGCTGCTGGCTGTTGAGGAGAGAGGAGTAAGCTACTGAAGAGATTACTGATACAAGGTCTGTTAGCAAAGTAGATGAATTATGAACTGTCTGTCCCCTGCATAGAAAAGGGTAGCTGCCTTAGTTCTAGACTGTCTGCTAAAGAGAAACTGTTTTGTTTGGTCCGCTGAAGAAAAAGCCATTTTCTTTTGTTTGCTGATGAAAAGCCATTTTTTCGTTTGTTTGCTGATGAAAAGCTATTTTTGTTTTTGTGTGCTGTACATCTTTTAAGGCTAAATAAATAAGCCTTGTCAAGAAACCCGTGTGTGTAGTTGCATGTACCCTGCAACAAAGGCCCTGAATAGTACAGAGACTGAAAAAGGAGAAAATTTAAGAATACAAAGAAAAAACTTAAAACTCAAAGAAGAAAATTTTAATTTGACAAACAACATCTAGGAAAAAAATGAAAAGCTGCACGAGCTTAAAGAAATAAATAGACTTTTGGAAGGTGAGAAGTTTGAAGCAGAGCACCGACTGCAGAATCAACTGCAAGGTTGGCGTACGCACCTCGAGTAGGCCGAGGAGAAGCAGCGAACTCTGCAGGAAGACAATCTGCAGGCTGTTAAAGAAATTCAAGTGCTGCAGGAACGACTGATTACCCAGTATGTCCCCGCAAAGCAGCATGAGAAACTGAAGGCTACCCTGAGCGTCACCAAAGCAACGCTAAAGGAGAAGCTTAGAACCCAGGTGACGCGGCACAAAAGGGAGCACAAGAAGGTCCAGAAACTGAAACAAGTAACTGTGGCCCAAGCAAAGAAGTTCATAGTGTTTCACAATGCAATAAAAATGTGGACGCAAGCTCAGAGAAAGCAAAGCATGCAGATAAATTCCCTGAGAAGAGACTTGCAAGACGCACTCAAAAAACAGGGATCTCTCGCGGATGAGATGAAAGTTCTACAAGGACAAGTATTGACCCTGACTAAGCGTCAGTATCCCGCAGCCACAAAAACCCATGAAGACAAGGGTACAGTGAGAGCTGGGAATACCGCTCGTTTGAAAGACAAGGTTGAAAAATGTGAACCACCTAAACAAGTACTAGCAAAACCTTCAGCCACCCAACAGGCAATAAAAGAAGGTACACGTGCTGAATCAAAACCAGAGGAATCCTTAGCTGAAGAAGCTGAAAAGATGGGACATTCTCTGGAAGTGGGGGTGGAATTACAACTTAATCCCAAAGAGGCTGAACTAGCAACCCCATTGAGTGGAAAAAGGGCAGAGAGACAGCTTCAAGAGCAGAAAACTCAAAGGGCTGTTTTCAAACGCTCTGCAAATACTGCCATACAGTCTGCTTACTATAAAACGAGCACCCGACACGAGGGAAATCTCATGACCGCGCACATAGCAAAAAGACTATACTTAGAAAAAGTCCTCCTTGAGCGACTGAGGAGTTCTGATCTCAAGCACCTTCGGGAGGAGACGCGAATAAACTGGAGAAAGGGCTCCAATCCCAGCGGGATTGAGAGTTCTCTTCCTCCATCCACTCTAATCAAGTCACAGAGATATCTAGAATGAGAGTGGAAGGATGGGCTTTGGCCGTGGCAAGCCCGAGCTTCCCACAAACAGGGGAGGTATGTAACAGGGGAGTTATCCCTGTTCAGGTAATGTGCCTCTAATCCAGCAGTGTGGTGGTTAACTGCTGGTAGTCAATTAACAAACACCACCTGCCTGATTAGATTGCTTAGAAAAGCCTGTCTTTTGAGACAGGAAGGGAGACTCCTTAGCTCACACCTGAGCTGAACTTGGAGACAAAGCAGAGATTGTCTCTTACTCTCACAACTTGTGAGATGGGGACAGACGTCTTGAGTCTACTGTACCAGAAGAGGCTGCTTGCAAGACACAGAGGAAACTTCTAAACCTGAATGCTGACAAATCCTGAAGAAAAGGTAGCAACCAGGAACAGAGAAGATTTTCCCTCCAAACCACAAGGAACAGATTAGACTTTCATTTATAAGACTTTTTTATATCTGTTCATTTCATGCTATATGTTTGGGGCTGGGAGACATGCTTATCTAAAGGGAGTGGTGGATTGCATAGTATTTCACTAGAAATACTCCCAAGTGAATAGAAGCTTTGTTTACCCCTTGTTTGGATGGTTTCCTGATGTTAAGGAAACAGGCGCAATAAAAGCCTTACTTAATTTCACTATAATCAGACTCCCTTGCATACCTCTGTGAGCGTCCGCCTACAGTACCGTTAAACCTCTCACATAATCCGTTTGTCTGGGGATGGTAAGGTGTAGTGCGCCGGTGCTGTACACCGCATGCATCCCAGAGACAATGTAACAGTTCACTCATGAACTGCGACCCTTGATCGGTTAGGATCTCACTAGGGAAACCTACCCTAGAAAAAATGTTCAGCAAGGCTGCTGCCACTGTCTTGGCATTTATGGTGCCCAGCGCTACCGCCTCAGGGTACCGGGTGGCAAAATCAACCACCGTGAGGATGTTGCGCTTCCCTGACCTGCTAGGAATCATAAGGGGTCCTACAAGGTCCATCGCTACATTCTGGAAGGGTTCCACCATTACCGGTAGAGATAACAAATGACACAGATAAAACACAGACAATAATTCCCTGGCGCACTATCAGATAATAAACCTGACGAATCGGAGTAGTCCCATGAATCAAAAGATGGTATAAAGAAGATCCACAGTCCACAATGTCCCGTTCTTTTACACAGAATGCTGGTCTGAAAATACCCCTTTTCAAGGATTACCCCTGAAGAAGTGACGTCAGAGTCACGAAACGCGCGTAGGGTGGAGCCTGTTGAACGTGCTGCAACGTGCAGACCCTGTGGAAGGAAAGGAGGTTGATTGACGGGGAACGTCATCGGAGGAGGGACTAGGCGCTCCGAGTCGCGGCCACGAAGCGGGGACCCACGCCGGCTCCAGCCTCCCCCTGCAATCCCTCGACATCCTCCCATGTGAAGCGGACGGCACGTTGTAGGACACACATAGGGCATTCTCGCATGTGAGTGCATGTTTTTATGCTTGTCATTTTTTAACAATAAATGTTATAGTGCTATACTATTGGTGCCCCTTTCTGTTCCCAATCGGTATGGTGATGCTGATGCTGGAAGTGTAAAGCGTGATACCAGCAGCAGGAATCAGTCGGAGCCAATCGTGGGGGGACTTAAAGAAACCTTTTGAGGCCCATTCTTATCTATTTTTAAGTAAGTAGATAGCAACGGTGGGGTCTTGGAATACTGACCATAGGGTACTGCGCAATGGTTGTTTTATTTGTATTTTCAGACCAGCATTCTGTGTAAAAGAACGGGACATTGTGGACTGTGGATCTTCTTTATACCATCTTTTGATTCATGGGACTACTCCGATTCGTCAGGTTTATTATCTGATAGTGCGCCAGGGAATTATTGTCTGTGTTTTATCTGTGTCATTTGTTATCTCTCTGTGTATGTTATACAGCCCTTGTGGATAGGGTTGTTATATTCCCAAGGCAGCCATTCCCCAACCTGCCACAACAGGCTGTGAGGAATTCACATTAGATTTTTCCTTATAGGGGACACTTTAAATATTCATTTTATTATTGTTAAGCACCTGGTTATTTTAGTTAATATTTAGGTATAGTTATATAGGTTTGAGCGCTGATCACATGCTTTTAGTTTAAATTTTCCTCACTATTTGTTCATTACCGGTAGAGGTTTCAGGGGTGCCTTCACACGGTCGCCCACCTTACCTACTCGCTGGCAGGCATCACAAGAGCGGCAGAAAGTGCCCACATCTCGAGATGCCCCTGGCCAGTAGTAACGATGTAATAACCGGGCTCGCGTTCTGTTGACCCCCTGATGTACCGCTAACGGAATAGAGTGAGCTACCCGTAACAGTTGCTGTCGGTACCCCTGGGGCACTACTAGCTGTCGCTTACCGGTCAGTCCCTCCTCTATCCCTGGGTTCCCTTCTTTTCTATACAGGAGTCCTTTATGCCACAGGCAGTGATCAGTGCCCTTCCCTGTCTGAGACTCGGACGCCCGAAGTCTCACGCCGGCCAGGGTAGGGTCTGCCTTTACTGCCTCCCTAAACTGGGCTCCTAGTTCTGGCCACCCCCCAGTCATGTCATTGTCAGGGGAATGGTGAGGGGAAACAGTAAGTCAGTCTGTGGTTGCAACTGATCCTGGCTTACCTCCCCGGGCTCATCAGCGCCCTCCGCTATCGTTGGTCCCAAAGGCAGGGGGACTGGCGCCGCCGCCATGGCCGCGGTCTGGCTCCGGGTAACCGCCACCACTGCAGCGGGTCTGGGTACCCAGTTGTAGGTTCAGGTCATCGGTCCCAGATCGTTGCCAAGAAGAACTTCAGCATCCAAACCGGGTAAAACCCCCACCTCCCGCACACCCTGTCCCTCCCCCCAATCCAAAAAGATCTTGGCAATCTGCAGGAAACGTGGTTCTCCATCGGCCACAGTGATCTGCATCCCAGGTCCTGGGAGCAATTCCTCTGGCCGGACCATATCAAGTCGGACCAGGGTCACTGCAGCCCCTGAATGCATCAACATGTGTATATGTAGAGATTGACGCTCATACACGTGTATGGACTCACAAGCTGTATATCAACATATAGATAGATGGGAACTTCAGTAAATCATTCCGCCATTGTGTAATACAGAGTCAAGGGGGGACATATACATGGGACCTAGCGGTCAGTCAGCATGACTACCGCAGATATGGTTTACCCTGCTTACCCCCCTTAACATATACACTTCCCTAAATAGGGACCAAGGTAACAATAAATGAGGGCTACTGCCCATTACCTTTCCATTAAGTGTATAGGAATACGAAATCCATCCAGGCGAAGTTCCACTGCGTGCAGTCCTGATAGAAGGAACCAGAATGTAGAGAAGCAAGGAGCACAGCTGGGTTAAAAATCTGCAGGAAGGGTCCTGTAGAAAAAATGAAGGGCACAACTCCGTTCTAAAACTGAGGGTGGTTTATTGAATAAGTGCACAGGGACAGAAACACAGCCCACACACCGACATGTTTCGTCCCACGGGACTTTATCACGGGATACGTCCCACGGTACTTAACCGCACTGGTCACATCAGACAAGATTGCCCAGAACCCCTGCATTCCAGTGGACCCCATCGGGGCAACGCACTCCAGCTGCGAAGCCGGTAGCCCGGGTGCGGGTGGCTTCCACCAAAGACACTGGACCAGTCATGGAAACAACTCCCAGCGAGACGTCCCATGCAACACCTGTCCCGGTTTCATCGGTGCCTACAGCCAGGAGCAGAGGACAGATCAGTGCAGCCCTGCAGCAAACGTACGGCCAGAGCAGACATCTCACCCCGGTCACAGTCGGTGATCGGCAAGCAGTCGGCTTGATGCATTCAGGATGTAGAGAAGCAAGGAGCACAGCTGGGTTAAAAATCTGCAGGATTCACATTTAAAGGATACTACACAAGTCTTGCAAATCCTGCGTGAGATTGATTGGAAATCAAGTTATGTATGGGTAACAGGAGACGTGACATCCCTGTATACAATAATAGACCATCAACTGGGATGTGAGGCCATTTGAAAGGAGTTCGAGGAAGATAACACCTTATCCTCTGCCCTTAAGGCCTTCTTGATGGATGGGATTAGATTTATATTAACCCACAATTATTTTTGTTATAATTTACAGTACTATTTGCAGATATGTGGTACCGCCATGGGCACGAGGTTTGCACCAAGTTATGCGAACCTCTTCATGGGGCAATGGGAGAAGGAGGCCATTTGGAACAACTGCCCATTCGGTGCAAACCTCGTGCTCTGGCGGCGCTACATTGATGACGTTATTTTTATTTGGGATGGGGAACTGGACTTATTAGATGAATTCGTTTTCTACCTTAATGACAATCATAGAAATTTGAAACTAATATGCCAATATGATAAAACAACTACAGCTAAACCCCGTTATAACGCGGGTCTCGGGGTCCACCCCGAGACCACCGCGTTACTAACGGGGTCGCGAGAAAAAAAAATGGCCGCCGCGCTTTAGCGCATATTCATCCCGCGGGACAGGAGATGGGAGCGGGCATGTCCCTCCGCTCCCCGCTTCCCCCTGTCACCGCGGGACAGGCCGCGGGGCAGGAGATGGGAGCGGGGATGTCTCTCCTGTCCCCGCTTCCCCCTGTCACCTCGGGACAGGCCGCGGGGCAGGAGATGGGAGCGGGGATGTCTCTCCTGTCCCCGCTTCCCCCTGTCACCTCGGGACAGGCCGCGGGGCAGGAGATGGGAGCGGGGATGTCCCTCCTGTCCCCGCTTCCCCCTGTCACCTCGGGACAGGCCGCGGGGCAGGAGATGGGAGCGGGGATGTCTCTCCTGTCCCCGCTTCCCCCTGTCACCTCGGGACAGGCCGCGGGGCAGGAGATGGGAGCGGGGATGTCCCTCCTGTCCCCGCTTCCCCCTGTCACCTCGGGACAGGCCGCGGGGCAGGAGATGGGAGCGGGGATGTCTCTCCTGTCCCCGCTTCCCCCTGTCACCTCGGGACAGGCCGCGGGGCAGGAGATGGGAGTGGGGATGTCCCCTCAGGTCGCCGCTTACCTCAGAACCATGCTGCCTGCATGGAGGTTGTAGCGGGGGGTTTCTTCTCCCCACCGCTGTCCCCGGTGCTCCCGCTGCCTGCGCGGGAGGAGGGGGGGGAGCGGGTGGTGGTGCTGGTCGCGGCCCGTCTGTGTAGAGTGAGAGAGTGTGTGTGTATGTATATATGGGAGAGAAAGTGTGTGTGTGTATATGGGTGTGTGAGTGTGGGTAAGTGTCTGAGTGTGTGTGTAAGTGTGTGTGAGTGTGTGTGAGTGTCTGTGAGTGTGTAAGTGTGTGTGAGTGTGTGTGAGTGTGTGTGAGTGTGTGTGAGTGTCTGTGAGTGTCTGTGAGTGTCTAAGTGTGTGTGAGTGTGTGTGAGTGTCTGTGAGTGTGTAAGTGTGTGTGAGTGTGTGTGAGTGTGTGTCTGTGAGTGTCTAAGTGTGTGTAAGTGTGTGTAAGTGTGTGTGAGTGTGTGTGAGTGTCTAAGTGTGTGTAAGTGTGTGTGTGTGTGTGTGTGTGTGAGTGTGTGTGAGTGTCTGTAAGTGTGCGTAAGTGTGCGTGAGTGTGCGTAAGTGTGTGTGAGTGTGCGTGAGTGTGGTCAGTGTGTGTGCAGTGTGTCAGTGTGAGCAATGAGCAGTGTGTGTGCAGTGTGCAGTGTGTGTGCAGTGTGGCAGTGAGCAATGAGCAGTGTGTGTGCAGTGAGTGTGTGCAGTGTGTCAGTGTGAGCAATGAGCAGTGTGTGTGCAGTGTGCAGTGTGTGTGCAGTGTGGCAGTGTGAGCAATGAGCAGTGTGTGTGCAGTGAGTGTGTGCAGTGTGCAGTGTGTGTGCAGTGTGGCAGTGAGCAATGAGCAGTGTGTGTGCAGTGAGTGTGTGCAGTGTGTCAGTGTGAGCAATGAGCAGTGTGTGTGCAGTGTGCAGTGTGTGTGCAGTGTGGCAGTGTGAGCAATGAGCAGTGTGTGTGCAGTGAGTGTGTGCAGTGTGCAAAAAAAAAAATGTAAAAAAATTTTTTTTTAAAAATTTTTTTTTTTTTTTTTTTTTTTTTTTTAAAAAAAAACGGGAGCCACGGGAAAACCGCGTTATAACCGAATCGCGGAATAACGAGGCGCGTTATAACGGGGTTTAGCTGTATTAACCTTTTGGATTTAAATATTAGTATTGTCGATGACCACATTCACACACAAACATTTTTTAAGCCGTACAGGCCAACAATTATGTTATGGCTAACAGCCATCATAATCCACAATGGATTCGGAATATTCCGAAAGGACAGTTCATCCGTCTCAGGCGCAACTGTTCCAGTTTGGAGTCTTTTGCAGAACAGGCGGATGAACTCAAGAATAAGTTTATAGAACGGAATTATCCAATAGACGAACTAGAGAATACTATTTCTTTAGTTCCAAACATGGACAGGAACAAACTCCTGGAATATAAGGATAAAGGGGAAGGCCAAGGGAAAAATAATATCTCCTTTATAACACAATATAATGCTATGGCCCCCAAAATAAGGAATATTTTTGCCAAACATTGGCCAATACTGTTGCAGGATGCAACTCTATAACAGATACTAACATCACAGCCATCTATTGTTTTTAAAAAAGCCAGTAACTTCAGGAATAAATTGGCACCTAGTTATCCTTTAAAGCAAGGGGAAATAAAAATGACCAACATTCAGGTTAAAAATGGGTTTAGACCATGTAGTAAATGCATAGCCTGCAAGTATAGTTGTTGCAGTACAGAATTCAAATCTAATGTCACTGCTAAAAGCTACAAAATCATGACACACATTACATGCAAGTCAGAGTTTGTTATTTATATGTTGCAGTGCCCTTGTGGCCTGCAATATGTGGGTCGCACTGGTCGTACGTTCCAAAGACGTATATATGAACACGTCTACAATATAAAAAAGGGTTTAACATCACACAGTGTGTCCCATCATTTTTTGGTTCATCATGGTAAAAATCCAAAGGGCCTTGTCTGTCAACCTATTGAATTGTGTACACCCAATTGGCGAGGTGGTAACAATATTCAACACATCAATAGGAGGGAGGCCTTTTGGATTTATGAACTTAAGACTCTATCCCCAAACGGGCTTAATATTGATTTTGTGCTCGGTTCCTTTTTGGGTAGATGAAAAGGTTAAAATAAGCATCAACGATGTGATCCTAAAGTGATACGAATAAGTACTAAGTGCAACCATAATTTAATGGATAGCACTTTACCTATTTGATTCTGTCCAATTATATGCACTGGCAATTGCACATTTAGTGGTTTAAGAATGTTTGTTTATCCTTTGGCCACCATCCGGTATTTTTGGTATACATACATGGAGGTATGATATTCGAATGGGCCAAATTTAGGGTATATGGTTATGTGTTGTTATTTGTATGTTTTTTATGTATTTTATGTGTATTAAGTAGTAAGAGACTTAGTGATTTGATATTAATGACATGCAGGCTATATAGCTTTAATTGGTCAATTCATTTTTAATTGGTTAGGGTATATTTATGTGTCACCTAATATCAGTCTTTGTAGCCCCTGAGGAAGTAGAGTAACATCTACGAAATGCGTAGGGCAGGTGACACAGTCACTTTGTGTTTGGTACTGGACTTATTTGGGACACTTGGTTCGAATTGGAGCCTTATTGCAGTTGTCAGCCCATGGCATACAGGACGCACGTACTGTCCCTTTAAGGGCACGGGCACACTCGCGCGCGGGCGCGCAGAGACAGCTTGTGGAACCGGAGGAGGAAGTGAGGAGAGCGGCCTCACGTGGTGTAGTGCTGTGTGCCCCACGAGCGGGCCTCCGTCACTGTCACTGTTCCTGGTAACCCCTGGAGGGAGGGTCTGCACGTGAGTCGCGGTGCAGCAGGAAACATCTCTGCTAAGATATCATCAGCACCAAGAGGACTCTATGTTACATCGCCAGTTTATGCCTTGCTGCTTGTAAGTAGGGCTCTGATTTTTCCACCTTGGATGACCAGCGGTGTTCTAATTTGTCCTACCATTTTATGGCATAGTTCTTTTTATTTAATAAATAGTATTTTTATAGTCACTAGGAGTCTCTATGTTGTATGTGTAGTGTAGAACTGTTTTAACCCTGAAGAGTTGCACTATGATCTGTGTCTGTTTGTGTTTTTTTCCTATACATGGCCTGTCAAGCAAGTGTGCTGATCCCCTGAGGAGTACAGGATTTTCCATTGAACTTTTGGCGCCAGGTTTTTTTCGTTTTTTCAAGTATTTTCTGTTAGTACTGACAGTATTACTAGGCAGCCTTATTTGTAAATTGTCACATTGGTGTTTTAATCTTTAGCGCTTGTTCACATTTTTTCTTTTTGGTAACTTATGACAAGATACAATTTACACCAAATAACTGGGTTGAACTGAACGAGGCTTAGATATAATAAAGTATATTTATTCCTTAGATAGGTGAACACAGCAAAATAGTACAATTAACAGACACGAAGGTAACACTTACTTAAGGGTTGGGATGAAGGAGTATCAGCTTGCAATCCTCCAGCAATCAGGTATCAATCAAGATGTAATCAGAAGACAAAGACTGTAGGATTGCCAACAGGTTATATACTTTTGCAATCCTATTCTTACTATTGAGTGCAGACTATTGGTGAACAATTATCTGCATCCAATTGCTTGCATCCAATTGCTAACATGGGAACAAAGTGTAACCTATGCCCACCAGGTCTCATTTCTGTAGCCCCACACCCAAGTTTAGGGGCGCTGGCCAGTCTACCAAATGGAGTATCTGGCAAGATATTCTTTGTTTGTAAGTGTGAGTTATAACACTCACAAACCACTCCAGCTTCATGCTTCTCCGCCCTCATGTAAACAGTTAGAGTGGCTGAGTCTTTGATCAGGGGCCTGCTTCCTAGACATTTGGTTGCTCTCCTGACCATTTGCATTCCTTAGTAGGCAGGAATCTTCGCGGGCATTTGCCCCACTTTGAAATTCTCTATGGTTCTGAATATACACACATATTAAAATAACTGGTTCTGTTAGGTCCAGCAGGTCCAAACTTCCCAGACCTTAATGCTGGAAGTGGTACACTATAGGGTCCAAGTTTCAGCCCGCTGCGACCTTCAGAACCTGAGATATACAAATACCACATAAACCGTTTCATAGTTTATTATAAAAATCTCCGCTAAAAAGAAATCTCAGTTTGACACTAAATCCCCATTGAAAACAACGGGCTTCGCCGCCATAGGCTTTCAACGGGGAATCTCCGCCATTGGCGTCTATGGGAGTCTGCCCCCATAGACTTACAACGGGGATCCGCCGCCGTTGGAGTCTATGGGACTTCTCCGCCATAGCCGGTCAATGGGGAGACGGCCGCCATTGAAGCCTGTGGAAAAACTCACGAACCTTTTTGGTGGTCCATACTCCGTCGGGTTGGTCAGAGAGGGTCAGGAATGGTTCTGCAGTCATGCCGGAACAGTGACAACAGGCACCCCAAACCACGGCCCTCTGGACCCTCCAGAACCAGAGATATGGACTTATGATTTTCAGGGTTTCGGACTTAGCCGTTTTCTCGTGCTGCTTCTGCCGCCGCCATTGAAACCTATGGCGTGACCCCGCTCTGTCAGCACGACCCTTTCTGGGGGTCCTGGATTCTTGGACCCAGTAATGGTCAAGTGAGGGGGGACCTAGGAGCTAGGGGCAAAAAGAATTTTATTCCTAGGTGCCCTAGAACCTAAGACTCCCACGCCACTTGTCGTTGAACTTGAACTAACAGTGATCAAAGGTCTTTTTCAGATATTGTATCCGCTTTGCGGGTTTGCGGTTTGGACGGCTGCCAACTCGTTCCTGGAAATCGCCATCGAGGAATCTCCATTGAAGTCAATGGGCCCTTTTACTTAATATGGGAAACCGCCGCTCCTCCTCTCGGACGCCACCTGCTGGTCTTCGAGGGAAACAGGTCCAAAACAGCTAGATCCGCCATTGAAAAGCATGGAGCTCCAATGGCGGCCTATGGGACTCTGCAAAATGGTGCCTGAAAAGGTGGGAAAATTACACAAAGGGCTATAATCACTATTCAACTATTAACCCTTGCCCTCCCGGATGGATCCCAGTGTTTGTGTGGTGCAGACACTTACATGATGATATTACATTGGAAAAGGGGAACACATATTTTCATGTAATAGCAAGGTTAAAACCACATTCCTGGACCGCAGTCCAGTTAACCTCTTGCCTCCCTGGTGAGGTCAGGGGGTGGCCATATGGGGTGCAACCCCTTTAATACTTGGCCAATCCCCATCTCCCTCTACAAACACTCTCTCCAACACACACCTTCCTGTAACACTCTCTCCAACACAAACCGTCCTGAAACACTCTCTCCAACACACACCTTCCTGTAACACCCTCTCTAACACACACCGTCCTGTACCACTCTCTCCAACACATACCTTCCTGTAACACTCTCTCCAACATACACCCTGTGTAACATTCTCTCCAGCACACACCTTCCTGTAACACTCTCTCCAGCACATACCATCCTGTAACACTCTCTCCAACACACACCTTCCTGTAACACTCTCCAGCACATACCTTCCTGTAACACTCTCTCCAACACACACCTTCCTGTAACACTCTCTCAAACACACACCTTCCTATAACACTCTCCAGCACATTCCTTCCTGTAACACTCTCTCCAACACATACCTTGCTGTAACACTCTCTCCAATATATACCGTCCTGTAACCCTCTCTCCAACACACACCTTTCTGTAACACTCTCCAGCACATACCTTCCTGTAACACTCTCTCCAACACACACCTTCCTGTAACACTCTCTCCAACACACAACTTCCTGTAACACTCTCTCGAACACACACCTTCCTGTAACACTCTCTCCAACACATACCTTCCTGTAACACTCTCTCCAGCACATACCATCCTGTAACACTCTCTCCAGCACATACCGTCCTGTAACACTCTCTCCAACACACACCTTTCTGTAACACTCTCCAGCACATACCTTCCTGTAACACTCTCTCCAACACACACCTTCCTGTAACACTCTCTCCAACACACAACTTCCTGTAACACTCTCTCGAACACACACCTTCCTGTAACACTCTCTCCAACACATACCTTCCTGTAACACTCTCTCCAGCACATACCATCCTGTAACACTCTCTCCAGCACATACCGTCCTGTAACACTCTCTCCAACACACACCTTTCTGTAACACTCTCCAGCACATACCTTCCTGTAACACTCTCTCCAACACACACCTTCCTGTAACACTCTCTCCAACACACAACTTCCTGTAACACTCTCTCGAACACACACCTTCCTGTAACACTCTCTCCAACACATACCTTCCTGTAACACTCTCTCCAACACATACCTTCCTGTAACACTCTCTCCAACACATACCTTGCTGTAACACTCTCTCCAATATATACCGTCCTGTAACCCTCTCTCCAGCACACACCTTCCTGTAACACTCTCTCCAGCACATACCTTCCTGTAACACTCTCTCCAACACATACCGTCCTGTAACCCTCTCTCCAGCACACACCTTCCTGTAACACTCTCTCCAGCACATACCTTCCTGTAACACTCTCTCCAACACATACCGTCCTGTAACACTCTCTCCAGCACACACCTTCCTGTAACACTCTCTCCAACACATACCTTCCTGTAACACTCTCTCCAACACATACCTTCCTGTAACACTCTCTCCAACACATACCTTGCTGTAACACTCTCTCCAATATATACCGTCCTGTAACCCTCTCTCCAGCACACACCTTCCTGTAACACTCTCTCCAGCACATACCTTCCTGTAACACTCTCTCCAACACATACCGTCCTGTAACCCTCTCTCCAGCACACACCTTCCTGTAACACTCTCTCCAGCACATACCTTCCTGTAACACTCTCTCCAACACATACCGTCCTGTAACACTCTCTCCAGCACACACCTTCCTGTAACACTCTCTCCAGCACATACCATCCTGTAACACTCTCTCCAACACACACCTTCCTGTAACACTCTCCAGCACATACCTTCCTGTAACACTCTCTCCAACACACACCTTCCTGTAACACTCTCTCAAACACACACCTTCCTATAACAATGTCCAGCACATTCCTTCCTGTAACACTCTCTCCAACACATACCTTGCTGTAACACTCTCTCCAATATATACCGTCCTGTAACCCTCTCTCCAGCACACACCTTCCTGTAACACTCTCTCCAGCACATACCTTCCTGTAACACTCTCTCCAACACATACCGTCCTGTAACCCTCTCTCCAGCACACACCTTCCTGTAACACTCTCTCCAACACATACCGTCCTGTAACACTCTCTCCAGCACACACCTTCCTGTAACACTCTCTCCAGCACACACCGTCCTGTAACACTCTCTCCAACACACACCTTTCTGTAACACTCTCCAGCACATACCTTCCTGTAACACTCTCTCCAACACACACCTTCCTGTAACACTCTCTCCAACACACAACTTCCTGTAACACTCTCTCGAACACACACCTTCCTGTAACACTCTCTCCAACACATACCTTCCTGTAACACTCTCTCCAGCACATACCATCCTGTAACACTCTCTCCAGCACATACCGTCCTGTAACACTCTCTCCAACACACACCTTTCTGTAACACTCTCCAGCACATACCTTCCTGTAACACTCTCTCCAACACACACCTTCCTGTAACACTCTCTCCAACACACAACTTCCTGTAACACTCTCTCGAACACACACCTTCCTGTAACACTCTCTCCAACACATACCTTCCTGTAACACTCTCCCCAGCACATACCATCCTGTAACACTCTCTCCAGCACATACCGTCCTGTAACACTCTCTCCAACACACACCTTTCTGTAACACTCTCCAGCACATACCTTCCTGTAACACTCTCTCCAACACACACCTTCCTGTAACACTCTCTCCAACACACAACTTCCTGTAACACTCTCTCCAGCACACACCTTCCTGTAACACTCTCTCCAGCACATACCATCCTGTAACACTCTCTCCAACACACACCTTCCTGTAACACTCTCCAGAACATACCTTCCTGTAACACTCTCTCCAACACACACCTTCCTGTAACACTCTCTCAAACACACACCTTCCTATAACAATGTCCAGCACATTCCTTCCTGTAACACTCTCTCCAACACATACCTTGCTGTAACACTCTCTCCAATATATACCGTCCTAAAACCCTCTCTCCAGCACACACCTTCCTGTAACACTCTCTCCAGCACATACCTTCCTGTAACACTCTCTCCAACACATACCGTCCTGTAACCCTCTCTCCAGCACACACCTTCCTGTAACACTCTCTCCAACACATACCGTCCTGTAACACTCTCTCCAGCACACACCTTCCTGTAACACTCTCTCCAGCACACACCGTCCTGTAACACTCTCTCCAACACACACCTTTCTGTAACACTCTCCAGCACATACCTTCCTGTAACACTCTCTCCAACACACACCTTCCTGTAACACTCTCTCCAACACACAACTTCCTGTAACACTCTCTCGAACACACACCTTCCTGTAACACTCTCTCCAACACATACCTTCCTGTAACACTCTCTCCAGCACATACCATCCTGTAACACTCTCTCCAGCACATACCGTCCTGTAACACTCTCTCCAACACACACCTTTCTGTAACACTCTCCAGCACATACCTTCCTGTAACACTCTCTCCAACACACACCTTCCTGTAACACTCTCTCCAACACACAACTTCCTGTAACACTCTCTCGAACACACACCTTCCTGTAACACTCTCTCCAACACATACCTTCCTGTAACACTCTCCCCAGCACATACCATCCTGTAACACTCTCTCCAGCACATACCGTCCTGTAACACTCTCTCCAACACACACCTTTCTGTAACACTCTCCAGCACATACCTTCCTGTAACACTCTCTCCAACACACACCTTCCTGTAACACTCTCTCCAACACACAACTTCCTGTAACACTCTCTCGAACACACACCTTCCTGTAACACTCTCTCCAACACATACATTCCTGTAACACTCTCTCCAACACATACCTTCCTGTAACACTCTCTCCAACACATACCTTGCTGTAACACTCTCTCCAATATATACCGTCCTGTAACCCTCTCTCCAGCACACACCTTCCTGTAACACTCTCTCCAGCACATACCTTCCTGTAACACTCTCTCCAACACATACCGTCCTGTAACCCTCTCTCCAGCACACACCTTCCTGTAACACTCTCTCCAGCACATACCTTCCTGTAACACTCTCTCCAACACATACCGTCCTGTAACACTCTCTCCAGCACACACCTTCCTGTAACACTCTCTCCAACACACAACTTCCTGTAACACTCTCTCGAACACACACCTTCCTGTAACACTCTCTCGAACACACACCTTTCTGTAACACTCTCCAGCACATACCGTCCTGTAACACTCTCTCCAACACACACCTTTCTGTAACACTCTCCAGCACATACCTTCCTGTAACACTCTCTCGAACACACACCTTCCTGTAACACTCTCTCCAACACACAACTTCCTGTAACACTCTCTCGAACACACACCTTCCTGTAACACTCTTTCCAACACATACCTTCCTGTAACACTCTCTCCAACACATACCTTCCTGTAACACTCTCTCCAACACACAACTTCCTGTAACACTCTCTCGAACACACACCTTCCTGTAACACTCTCTCCAACACACACCTTCCTGTAACACTCTCCAGCACATACCTTCCTGTAACACTCTCTCCAACACATACCGTCCTGTAACCCTCTCTCCAGCACATACCTTCCTGTAACACTCTCTCCAACACATACCGTCCTGTAACACTCTCTCCAGCACACACCTTCCTGTAACACTCTCTCCAACACATACCGTCCTGTAACACTCTCCAGCACGTAAAGTAAAAAAAAACTTTTTTTGGCTTCATTCATTGTAACATCGCCGGAAGAAGAGATCAGTGAATCTTGAATTCTCACACAAATAAAAGCATTTCGTTAGCCACAGAACGGTATCGTCTATTCGTTTTTGATGTTATATATATATATATATACAGTGTTCGACAATCATATACATTTACACGCCCGGTTCGAGTGGATTTAACCTCCGGGCGAGTAAATATTGGCCCAAGCAGCACACTTGTTTGTTTTTTTAAATTTTGTCTGCTCGCGCTGAAAAAAAAAAAAAAAAAATCTCTCCCTAACTGACTGCTGATTGGTGCGCGCTCCCAGGCTTTGTGGGCACATGGCCAGGCTCTATATGAGCCCGCCCCTAACGAGCGGCCTCCCTTGTGATTGGTTGAAACTCCTGCTCGCCACTGATTGTCTGCTGCTCCTGTGGCTCTTTCCCTTTTTCAGTTACGGGCCTCGCCTTGCTCTCTGCACACACGCACACTCACCCGTCCACTGCTTGCCCACCAGCGTTGTATGCCAAGTCTTGCGCTCCCAGCCAATCGCCAACTCGCATTGCATCCCCACACTGTGCCCCGTGCTGTGATTGGTGGGTTCCCTCCCCCTGGTCCTGCCCTTGCTCAGATTTTCCACTGTCTGCCCTTCTGCGAGCTATCATTGATGTGCTCCCTGCTCTGCGCGGATTGGTCACTCTTGCTCTCTGTTCCGGCGCGCGTCCCCGCTGCCTCAAATGGTTCAGAGAGCGAATGACAGACATTGTGTGTGTGTGTGTGTGAGACAGACATTGTGTGTGTGTGTGTGTGTGTGTGTGTGTGTGTGTGTGTGTGTGTGTGTGTGTGTGTGTGTGTGTGTGTGTGTGTGTGTGTGTGTGTGTAACAGACATTGTGTGTGTGTGTGTGTGTGTGTGTCAGACTGTGTGTGTGTGTGTCAGACTGTGTGTGTGTGTGTGTGTGTGTGTGTGTGTGTGTGTGTGACAGACATTGTGTGTGTGTGTGTGTGTGTGTGTGTGTGTGTGTGTGTGTGTGTGTGTGTGTGTGTGTGTGTGTGTGTCAGACATTGTGTGTGTGTGTGTGTGTGTGTGTGTCAGACATTGTGTGTGTGTGTGTGTCAGATATTGTGTGTGTGTGTGTGTGTGTGTGTGTGTGTGTGTGTGTGTGTGTGTGTGTGTGTGTGTGTGTGTGTGTGTGTGTGTGTGTGTGTTTGTGTGACAGACATTGTGTGAGTGTGTGTGTGTGTGGGTGTGTGACAGACATTGTGTGTGTGTGAGTGTGTCTGTGTGTGACAGACATTGTGTGTGACTGACATTGTGTGTGTGTGTGCGTAGGACACCAGGGGTACCACCCAATCAGTCACCCCCTCCCCACTCAGTAAGTCATCCTCCCCCCAGTCAGTCACCCCCCCAGTCAGTCACCCACCCAAGTCAGTCATCCCCCCCCAGTCAGTCACTCACCCACCCAGTCAAGTCACCCAGTCAGTCACTCACCCAGTCAGTCAGTCACCCAGTCACCCACCCAGTCAGTCACCCACCCAGTCACTTACCCACCCAGTCAAGTCACCCAGTCAGTCACTCACCCAGTCAGTCAGTCACCCAGTCACCCACCCAGTCAAGTCACCCACCCAGTCAGTCACCCACCCAGTTCAGTCAGTCACCCACCCAGTCCAGTCAGTCACCCACCCAGTCCAAAGTAAACAGGTAAAGATCAGTATCCATCCGCTCCGTGGAAAAAAGGTAGAACTCACCAGCAAGGAAGTTAAAACCTAATTTATTAAACTACATAAAAAACAAAATAAACAAACAGTACAAAGTACTCTCCCACACGTTTCACACCCACTATGTATGTCTGTATTTTGATTATATTTCATCTTATCTACATCATTATGTTTAATATAGTTATTAGTTAATATGTACTAAGTAGTTCAATTACAACTCAATATGGTTAGCACAGATGACCCAATTTAGGGCAATATTGGGCGTATTTTACTGGGCACGTGGTTTCAAGGAGCTACGTTTGGTGGAATAGCTCGTGCATCTGCTGCCAGGAGAAGGAGGACGTTCCCTGAGCCACACACAGCATCTAATGCTGGAACAACAGACTGTATACCTGAATTTCTGGAGGGACATCTGACTGTGATGCACCGGTAGCAGTGAGGTCTGATGTACTGAAGTAAACATTCGGCGAGCAGCTACTTGTTGGCACATGGGTTTACCCATACAATGCTTAATTTGCATTGACAAATTGTGAGTGTGCATTTGTCTTGTGATTTTTTATTAAAATTTTGTTACCAGATTTTACACATGGATCGGGCGCTTTTTCTCTTGTTTCTCCAATATATTATATATATATATATTATATATATATATATAGTGACATAGTCTAAAGATGTTAGGCAGCTTTCTGCCCCATTTTAGGTCAGAAAATGCAGGAATAGTTAAAAATGATCCGTTCCACAGCTTCCCATTAACTCAGGCAGCTGGATGGAAAATCCAGACCACAGATTACAATGGCTCTAGTTCTTCCTCACCTGCTCTTCTAATCACATGCACAGGTATTTAGAACAGAGAGGTTTTGCATTTCACTCTCTCTCCTTAGAGCCTGGAGGCTGGGGTATCGCTGCTCCCCGGAATCCAGTTCGGGGTGGACGGCCCCTCCAAGTATCACAGTACCAGAGGATTTGCCTGGACACTTGGGACCGAGTTCCCACCACGAACAGATAAGACAAAAACAAATGTTTACTGCTGTTGCGAAAAGACTGTGCTGTATCTATGTGACCCTAAATTAGAGGGCATTGTTTTAAGCTGGGGAACCAGGTTAGTTGGCCAGCAGCTGTTAGAGAGACTGATTCTAATGTGTAGTTAGATCCCTGAAAGAGATAGGATTTTGTTTATATAATTTGGTTTCTTGCTATTTGAAATAACAGTGTGGGAAATACTATAACACTGAAATGAGAACTGCTGAATGAAAGTATCTGAGTACCTCTAACCTACACATGTTAAAGCTGCAGTACCTTACTTGGATGAAAATAAAGCAGGCAGAAGCCTGAGTTAAGCAACGTAATACATTGCATGTTCCTGTTTGTTGTATAATTAACCCTAGAAGACTGTGTTGGGAAGAACCCAGACAGACTTCAGCGCTACAAAAGAGGGGCGTTTGTCACAATATATATATATATATATATATATATTGTGACAGAGTCACTGACTCAGTAGGCTGTGATAGTGGATGGAGAGACGCTGCAGCCAGTTCACAGAGTGTTAATCTCCTCAGACAGAAAGAAGCACACCTGCAGCCTAATTAAGCAGGAGGCCTGAGAGACAGCAGGTTTAAAAGCAGGAAGTGACACACACACAGAGAGATTGTTTTTCCACGTGAGGGTGGAGAGAACTCTCCCGGCTGGGAAGCCGTTGCTGTTGCTCTGGTCCCCCAGTCCTGCGAGGAGCTAGGCTGCTGGGACCAGCTGGGACCCCAACCCAGGATAAAGATCAAGATCGCTGCGAGGCTGGACATAGCCTGCTCCCCGGAACCGTGTTCCTGTTGCTACTGGAGCGGCAAAACAGATAAGACTTTATTCTTATACGTATCGTTATCCTTTGTGTAGCATGTTTTGGGCATGACCAGGTTAGCTGGCTGTCCTGTTAGTAAGGGCTCAAGAAGTGAGTTAGTGTCCCTAACGGGACTAGGCTTTAATTTTCAAGAAAGTAGTTTCTTAAAGGGACAGTGCACCCGTACTTATTTTGGTTGTGGCTAATAAACCCCTATAGTTGAACATTTCCCACCGTGTCTAGCGTCTTACTGACCCCGCCGTGAGGCCGTCCTGCCACTATATATATATATATATATATATATAATCAAAAAATAAATAGATGATACCGTTCTGTGGCTAACGAAATGCTTTTATTTGTGCGAGCTTTCGAAATACACTGATCTCTTCTTCCGGCGATGTTACAATGAATGAAGCAAGGATAACTTAAAAACAGTGTCTCTTGGAATGTTATCTGTGCTTGTCCTTCCCCCGGTGTGGATGTGTTTTATGGCTAGAGGTGTCAAAGGGTAACTGAAAGCAAGTGAAGAAAGAGTGTGTATGTGTATCAGTGTGAATAAAAATGAATGGAGAGCCCACAGTATAAACAGTGCTCTACACAAGGTGTGTGTGGAGTGAGAGGGATATAAATGGTGTGGGTGGGTGTGGAAATGTGAGAGTTTGTAGCACAACTAAAAGTGTGTGTGGATACTATGTGGTCCCTATTGGTGTATATGGATGGAAAAATAAGGAGTATTAGTATGTGTGAGAGACAGCTGTGTGTGCATACATATAGCACAGTATGTACAGACATGGCCTTTAGCGCTCATGGGAAGAGAGTTCGCTAGTGTCAGTAATGACTCATAAAATTTCGATCTCTGTTTAGGCCACTGCTAAGTGTCCCGAACAGTTGCATAAATTTGTATTCATGCAACCGTCTCTCTTTCGGGGTTTTAAGATTACCTTTGAGTATGGCAACCCTCAGATCGTTCATCTTATGGCCAGAGTCAGAGAAATGTTCGCCAACAGGACTGTCTCTTGTTCCGCGTGTGATGCTGTGGCGATGCAGGTTCATTCTCTTGTTTAGCCCCTGTCCTGTCTCACCTATGTAGTAGCAGCCCCCTGGGCATTTCATGCACATGATGAGGTACACGACATTGCTGGAGGAACAGGTGAACCCTCCTCTGATTTTGTATTCCTGATTCTTGTGTGGTATTTGTATTGTGTCCGCTGTGTAGAGCATTGCGCAGGTTTTTCATCTTGGGTCCTGGCATGGTTTTGTCCCGCATTCAGTTGTACTGCTGAATACTTTACTCCTCACCATAATATTCTTGAGATTATGGGGTTGTCTGTATGATAATAAGGGTGCTTCAGGGAAGACCTGTTGCAGTCTTGTATCTTCCTGGAGGATGGGTTGTAGTTTCCTGGCGATCTTGCGTAGGGCTCCTAGGTGTGGGTTATATGTGACCACCAAAGGAACCCTGTCGCTTGTCTCCTTCTGTTTGTATTCAAGGAGATCACTTCTTGGTATTCTGGTGGCTTTGTGAATTTGCTGGTCTACAATTCTGTGGTTATATCCACGGTTTATAAAGTCTGATCTCAAGGCTTTAATCCGCTGGTCTCTGTCTGCTGTGTCGGAGCATATCCGGTTGTATCGTATGGCTTGACTGTAGATGGTTGCATGTTTGGTGTGTGTCGGGTGGAAGCTGTTGTCCCTCAAATAGCTGGCTCTGTCTGTAGGTTTGCGGTATACAGAAGTCTGTAGTTGGTTGTTCTTTATAGTAATGGTGGTGTCTAGAAAATGTACTTCATCCGGGGAATGGGTGAGTTTGAGGTTGATGGTCGGGTGGAAAGTATTGAAGTTGTCATAGAACTGTAGGAGGTCCTGTTCGCCAGAGGTCCAAATCAGGAGAATGTCATCGATGTAGCGAAGGTATGTAAGGGGTTTCAAGTGACAGGTGGACAGAAAGTCACTTTCCAGTTTTGCGCAGAACAGATTGGCATACTGTGGCGCCATCCGAGTACCCATAGCGGTCCCGGTTGTCTGGAGGTATGTGTCATTTCCAAATGTGTAGTAGTTATGGGTCAGAATAAATTCAATGCATTTAGTCACTGTCTCTGTGAGTGGCTCCTGCGATCCCAGAAAGTATCTGCAGGCTGAAATCCCATCCTCGTGGGGGATGTTTGTATAAAGTGACTCTACATCCATAGTTGCTAGTAGTGTTCCTGTAGGGAGGGGGCCAATGGCATTCAGTTTGTTTAGCAGGTCGGTGGTATCCTGGATATAGCTGGGTGTGTTCCTGACAAGTGGTTTTAGAATGCCCTCCACCCAGCCAGAAATATTCTCGGTAAGTGTGCCAGATCCAGAGATAATAGGGCGCCCAGGGTTACCCTCTTTGTGAATTTTAGGGAGCATGTAGAATGTGCCAGGTTTTGGGTTAGCTGGTATCAGGTCCAGAATTTGTTCTCTTGTGTGGATCGGGAGTGTTTTAATGATCCTGTTGAGTTCTCGCATGTATTTTTTAGTCGGATCCTCCTGCAGTTGGGTGTAGTACTTTGAATCAGAGAGTTGCCTGTGTATATATATATACCTGTATATATATATTGTGACAGAAACCAGGGGATGGTAATAAATTCCATATATAGGGCTCCCAGGATACTGAACAGTTTCTATCCTGTTTAGGCTGGAAGTGCAGCCTCATAATACATGCACTCCATCCCACAGTTTGGCAAGTGCTGGAACTGAGGGATGAGGGATCCAGACCAGAGTTTGTCTGCTGCCGGATTTCTGTCACCTGTCCTGCTAATTAGAAATCAGGTATTTAAGACTGATTTCCTGGTTCCTCTTGCTTCTCCCCAAGAGCCTGGAGGCAAGAAGGCTGCTGGAAGCAGAGAGGGGAAAAGCCTCTCCCCAAACAGGTTAAAGCATTCTGCTCTTTTTTGTCTAAGACTGCAAAGTTCCTTATTTTGTTGTTGGAAGTGGAAAAGCCACTTCAACCCTGAGTCAGGGAAAACCTAAGTTAAGTTATTGCTCAGGTGAGCAGGTTTTTGTTTTGCTTGTGTTTCTGTTGTATGCACTGTGGCAGTCTCAGTGCCTGGGACTGAATAAACCAGGCATAGCCTGTTTAAAGGAACAGTACGTGACGCCTCGTCATTTAACCTACCCTAAAAGACCGTATTCTAACAGTCCCGGACAGACGGCGGAGCCCCGGAGTAAGCTGTTTGTCACAATATATATATATAATCTTAATATAGTTAAATTTCCTGCTCCCTCCTCTCCCCCTATTTCTGTGCTATCCCTCTTTCTCGGTTCCCCCACCCCCCAGAGGGAGGAAGGGACGGTGGACAGGAGGGGGGGTGGACAGTGGACAGGAGAGGGGGAGAACAGTGGACAGGAGGGGGGACGACAGTGGTCAGGAGGGGGGGGCAGTGGAAAGGACAGGCACCCTGGCCGGGCTTAAAATTTCCTCTCCCTACTCTCCACTCCCCCTGTCTGTTTCTCCGCTCCCCCCTCTCTCTCTGCTCCTCCCCCCCATGTGCAGCTCCGGTCCCCACCCTACCGTGTCCCACACACACATACACACACACACAGTGACACACACACAGTCACACACACACAGCGTCACACACACACACACACACAGCGTCACACACACACACACACACAGCGTCACACACACAGTGACACACACACACAGTGTCACACACACAGTGACACACACACACACACACAGTGTCACACACACACTCACACTCTCCCATACAAACACACACACACACACTGTGGACAGGAGGAGGGGGGGGGGGTAGGGAGAGTGGAACGTCCGGTGATCCGAACAGGCGGCTCCCCACCTCCCGCCAGCCGTGACTGCGCACCACCACCCCTCCCGCGTACATTTCCCTCCCCACGTGGGCAAGCAGGCTCCCGTGCACGCGGCCCCCAGCTCGCGCTCCCTCAGGTGCAGGCTCCCGTTCACGCGACCCTCAGCTCGTGCTCCCTCAGGCTGCCCCCTCCCGGCCATCCGTTCCGCTGCTTGGTCCCGCCCGTTGAGGCGGGAGGCCTCGGGGTATGAAGCGGCGGGAGGCACCAGGGTGTGAGGCGGCGGCCCTGCTCAGGGGTGTGAGCTGGGAGGCAAGGCTGGAACAGAGGCTGGAGGCACAGATGTTTGAGGCCCCGGCAGCAATGGTGTGAGCTGGGAGGGGAGGCGCAGGGGTTTGAGGCGGCGGTTTACTTACTTACCTGGGCAGGAGTTGGTGTGTGTGGTGGTGTGTGTGTGTGGCAGTTTGGTGAGGCGGCAGTTGGGCGACGTCATAGAGCCACCAATCTAATTGGCCAGAGGCTGAGGACCAATCAGATTCACCACATCTACAACCCCACAAATTTCAATTTTATATATTAAGATTGAAATTTGTGGGGTTGTAGATGTGTGTGTGTGTGTGTGTGTGTGTGTGTGTGTGTGTGTGTGTGTGTGTGTGTGTGTGTGTGTGTGTGTCACTGTGTGTGTGTGTGTGTGTGTGTGTGTGTGTGACACTGTGTTTGTGTGTGACTGTGTGTGTGTGGGACACTGTAGGGTGGGGACCGGAGCTGCTGTCCCCCCCCCCCCTCCTGTCCACTGTCCCTCCCTCCCTCTGGGGGGTGGAGGTACCGAGAAAGAGGGGGAGCACAGAAATAGGGGGAGAGGAGGGAGCAGGAAATTTAACTCACGGGCAACGCCGGGTGTCTCAGCTATATATATATATATATATCATACTGTACATATGAGATTCCCAAGTTCATTACTAAGTATATTCCCTGTGCTTATTTGATCAAAAGAACTCTGAACAAACATTGGGGAATCCTTAGGAGCGACCCGTATATTGGTTCAAAGTTGCCTGGGCGGATTCCAGTGGTCTTTAAGAAGGCTAGGAACATTAAAACCATCTTGGCGCCCAGTCAATTCAAGTCAGTAAAACCTGTTAATCTAGTGGAGAGGTTATTTGCAAGTGGTAACCATAAATGTGGAAGAGGTCTCTGCAATACATGCAAGCACCTCAAACCAACCCAGGAGATTTTTTCACACAGCAATCATTCAAAACATCCAGTAATAGACCAAATCACCTGTCTATCTACATATGTTGTGTATGCAATCTCTTGTTGTTGTGGCCCACAATACATCGGTAGGACGATGCGTACATTGGCCACACGGTTTCTTGAACACCGTCGCAATGTTATAAGGGGCTTCCAGATGCATAGTCTGTCCAGGCATTTTCTGGAAAAACATCAAAAAGATCCAAAGACGATGTCCATTATGGGTCTGGAAGTTGTCCCATCCTCAATTTAAGGGGGGGATAGATTCAAGAATCTGTGTGCCAAGGAAACATTCTGGATCTACACTCTGGGCACCCTGTCACCAAAAGGGTTCAATGAGTGCATAGATGCGAGTACGATCATCTAGTCCTTTCCCAGGTCCCTCTGTCCCAGTCTAAGGAGTCTCATTCGGTCGTTCTCAAGTAGTCAGCAGGTTTTTGTTTTTTTTTCTCTATTTTGGTCTGATACCAGAATGACTGGTGTATAGTCATTTAATTAATTACATTTTGAGGGAGTGTAGTTGTGTAGTTTTGGCTCCGCTGACTTTCTCTTCTTGTTTTATGCATATCTCTGTTAATTTGACAGGGTTCAATGCATCATGTTTTCCTGTAATTCACTTGCACACACTGTACTAATAGGGTGACTTTTTTTATGCATATTGTATTCCAGTCAGGCTTTTTTAATCATTTATATAGTATATTAGAACAGATCACCACATCACCTTTCTCCAGAGAGTTGCTCTTACAATTACCAGTGCCAATTTTTTATTTTTACATCGTTCTTTTTATTTTGTTTTAAAGCTGCAGTTGTCTTTTTTTTTTTTTAATTAATTTTTTTACTTCAATAGTTTCATGTGGGCAATCTCTAAATACCTAAAGAACTGCATAGCTGCCGGTCAATTCGTTCTCCGTCTATTGATCGGCAAAGTTTGCGACATCTTTAAATATGGGGAATGTAAATCGTTGCTATAGTACAAGCATGCTTGTTAAAATAGAATACAAGAAAATTCGTCTATCAAAGTTGTTTTTTTTAAAACAGAAAATGCTAAAAGTATTTTTTCTCACTACAGAACTGATTTATTAAAAAAAAACACACATGCTGGATATTGCCTGAACTGCAGCTTTTATGATGTGTATGTTGATGATTGAGATTGCATTTTACAAACTAGCAATGCTATGATTATATGATTCATATCAGTGGTGTACTGCTTAATATATGTATTCTGGCTGTGCATTCACCAGTGCTATGGTTACCACCAGACTCTTCACAAGCACAGAGGGAGCACGATTAAGAATTCTAATTAATCAATTACTATCAGCTGAGCCCAGTGCTTTAAGAGGATGGTGGATCCATCAGCTTTTTAGCCTCTGAAGAAGTTGTTAGGATACAACGAAACGCGTAAATCCCCAGCAAAACTGCGCTTTTCATCATGGGACGTGTGAAGCTCAGTAAAGGATAACCCGGCTTACTAACCGTGGATCAGAGAGAGGAATCTGAAAAAAACACGAGTTCAGTTACAACGTAGCCGGGGGACTGAGCTTGGTGTACACCGATACTACTGCGGGTGATGCAGAAGACGCACAACACGGATTACACGTGTGGAAGAGGTGTGAAGTATATACAGCCGAGCTGTGGACTGACTGAGTATTAGGCTGTGTCCCAGCCAGTGCTGAGCGGGCGGCGCTTGCCGCGTTAACATAAATATGTAAGTTCCCGCGAGCGCTCGTGCGCGGGCACACACACTGACTCGCGCTCGGCACTTACCAAATAAAAAAATATATACTTCCCCGCGCGCTCAGCTGGCCCGCAATGCTGCCCCCCCCTTCCACCCCACGCGCGCTTGCATAAATCGGAGGACACCCGGCGCTCATGCTTGGAGCGCTCTCCAAGCATGAGCGTGCTCAGCGCCAGCGTATTTTAAGTAAAGCTTCTTTGTCTTTTGTCACAGAAATGGTATTTGTAATGATGTTTTTAATTAAAACACAATTTCAGTGCCAAAACGCAATGATTTCGCTATTTGCACTTCTATATTTATAGTAACTGTGAATTCCTTGTGTGTGTCTGTCAGTCAGTGTGTGTGTTTCTCTCTGTGTGTGCAGCCCTCACTCTCCCCCCCTTTCCCAGCGGAGACACATGGGGGTCTAAGTCCCCCAGCCCAGAGCAACCCCCGCTCTCTCCCCCGCCCGAGACACGGTGGGTCTAAGTTCTCCTGGGCCAGAGCAGCCCCCACTCTAAGCTTCTCTATGGCCACTGCGTAACATGTCCGCCATCACACCCACCCCCAGATAATGTTCCAGCGCCCCCTCTCCTGTCCTCACCCTCCCCTAACACCCCCCCCCCCATCCAGTGCGTCGGTTTCTTTTATTAGAAATGGGTGAATTGTAAATTGTAAATTGTAAATTGTTTTGCTACTTGTACTTCTATATTTATAGTGTGTGTGTGCACGTACCTTGCATGTTTTGCACTGGGGGTTTTGTTTATCATAAATGGTAGATTTGTAATGGTTTTTATTATTTGTGCTTCTATATTTAGTGTGTGTGTAGGGCGGCGTCTGCGCATGTGCAGGGAAAGGGCCGCGCCTGCGCATGTGCAGGGAAAGGGCAGCGTCTGCGCACGTAAAGGGAAATGGCCACGTCTGCGCACGTGAAGGGAAACGGCCGCGTCCGCGCATGTGCAGGGAAACAAAAGCGTTTGCCCTTGTGCTGGGAAAAATCCGTGCATGTGCAGAGAAACGGCCGCGTCTGCGAATGTGCAGGGAAACGGCCGTGTCTGCGCATTGTGACAAAGTCCCAGAATATTAGGCAGAAAGTGGGGGAAAAGGGAAGAAATGATCCATTCCTCAGTTTCACATTTGCTGAGACTGTGGGATGGAAACTCCAGGCCAGAGTTACAGTGGTTCTGGTTTTCACTCACCTGCTCTCCTAATTGAGGAAGAGGAATATAGTGCAGTTAGTTTGGCTGCTTTAGTCTCTCTCTTAGATCCTGGAGGCTGGGAGCATGCTGCTGCTCCCCAGGATTATACAAAATTATACAGAATTATACAAAAACAAAAGCGCAGGGTGGGATCTGGGCTCTCACCCTTCGCCTCGAACAGTGAAAGCAAACGTTTTTCCAGCGGCGTATCACGGTGTTATGGCCTAACAAGGTAAAGCAAGAGTGACGGCTCCAACAGGCAAACAACTAAGGCAGTGGCCCCACTGGCGCTGCCCGCGCTGAGCGCACAGTGTTTGCTGCTTTTAGTTGCATAAATCTTTGTGCAAGTCCCCGCTCACGCGGTGCGCAGACACTCGTGCACGGGCACGCACACTCAAGCTTGGCGCTTGAGTAAACAAAAAGTAAACAAAAATGGGGATGGAAAGTCCAGGCCAGAGTTACAGTGGTTCTGGTTTTCACCAGTTAGTTTGCTAGTATTAGGCTGTGTCCCAGCCAGTGCTGAGCGGGCGGCGCTTGCCGCGTTAACTTACATATTTATATATAAGTTCCCGCGAGCGCTCGTGTGCGGGCACACACACTGACCCGCACCAAAAAAAAACCTATACTTCCCCGCGCGCTCAGCTGGCCCGCAATGCCGCCCCCCCCTTCCTCCCCACGCGCGCTTGCGTAAATCGGAGGACACCGGCGCTCATGCTTGGAGCGCTCTCCAAGCATTTTAAGTAAAGCTTCTTTGTCTTTTGTCACAGAAATGGTATTTGTAATGATGTTTTTAATTAAAAATCAAAATACAATTTCAGTGCCAAAACGCAATGATTTCACTATTTGCACTTCTATATTTATAGTAACTGTGAATTCCTTGTGTGTGTCTGTCAGTCAGTCAGTGTGTGTGTGTCTCTCTGTGTGTACAGCCCTCACTCTCGCCCCCTTTCCCAGCGGAGACACATGGGGGTCTAAGTCCCCAGCCCGGAGCAACCCCCGCTCTCTCCCCCGCCCCCCCCCCCCCGGCGGAGACACAGTGGGTCTAAGTTCTACTGGGCCGGAGCAGCCCCCACTCTAAGCTTCTCTATGGCCACTGCGTTACACATGTCCGCCATCACACCCACCCCCAGATAATGTTCCAGCGCCCCCTCTCCTAACACCCCCCCCCTTCCATTGCGTCGGTTTCTTTTATTAGAAATGGGTGAATTGTAAATAGTTTTGCTACTTGTACTTCTATATTTATAGTGTGTGTGTGCACGTACCTTGCATGTTTTGCACTGGGGGTTTTGTTTATTATAAATGGTAGATTTGTAATGGTTTTTATTATTTGTACTTCTATATTTAGTGTGTGTGTGTGTGTACGGTCGCGTCTGCGCATGTGCAGGGAAAGGGCCGCGTCTGCGCTCGTGAAGGGAAATGGCCGCGTCTGCGCAAGTGAAGGGAAACTAAAGCGTTTGCCCTTGTGCAGGGAAAAATCCGTGCATGTGCAGAGAAACGGACGCGTATGCGAATGTGCAGGGAAACGGCCGCGTCTGCGCATTGTGACATAGTCCCAGAATATTAGACAGAAAGTGGGGAAAAAGGGAAAAAATGTTCCATTCCTCAGTTTCACATTTGCTGAGACTGTGGGATGGAAACTCCAGGCCAGAGTTACAGTGGTTCTGGTTTTCACCAGTTAGTTTGGCTGCTTTAGTCTCTCTCTTAGAGCCTGGACGGATGCTGCTGCTCCCCAGGATCCAGTTTGGGGTAGGCGGCCCCCGACGTGTTGCAGCATCTGAGAATCTATTTGGATGCTGTCCCCATCTGACAGTAAAGGATTCAATGTCCTATCCGTGTGTTATTTAAAGTTGGTAACTGGCTTAGCCAGCCAACATTGCAGATAGGGATATGCTGTGAGTTAGACTCCTGACAGGAGTAGATGTTTGTTTTTATGATTTCTTCTGTTTCTTAAAGTGACAGTGTTTAAAATGTTTAGTGTCACTAATGAAAAAATAAACCACTGAAGGTTGAGGGCTGAGTGCCCCTTATGTGTGTTTACACGTGTTTGTTCCCCTTTTCTACAAATTAAACCCTAGACGACTGTCGCGAAGAGCCTGGGCAAGCGGCAGCACTACACAAAGGGAGCCATTTGCCAAGGCATGTGCAGGTAAACTGTCGCGTCTGCGTATGTGCAGTAAAACGACCGCGTCTGCGCATGTAAACGGCCGCATTTGCGTATGTGCAGGGAAACGGCTGCGTATGCGCAGGGAAACGGCTGCGTATGCGCAGAAAAACTGATGCGTGTGCAAATTTGCTGCGAAATGGCGCGTCTGCGCATGTGCAGGGAAACAGTCGCATCTGCGCATTTGCAGGAAAGCGTCTGCGCATGGCAGGGTAACGGCCGCATCTGCGCACTTACAGGGAAGCGACTGCACATGTGCAGGTAAACGGCCGTGTATGCTCATGTGCAGCAGAACGGCCGCGCCTGCGCATGTGCAGGGAAACGTCTGCGCATGTGCAGGGAAACGTCTGCGCATGTGCAGGGAAACGTCTGCGCTTGTACAGGGAAACGTCTGGGCATGTGCAGGGAAACGTCTGCGCATGTGCAGGGAAACGTCTGCGCATGGGCAGGGAAACGTCTGCGCATGGGCAGGGAAACGTTCTTAACCAGAGATTAGAAGTAACAGTTAGGTATTCGAATTATACAAAAACAAAAGCACAGGGAGGGATCTGGGTTCTCACCCTTCGCCTCGAACAGTGAAAGCAAACGTGTTTCCAGCGGCGTATCACGGTGTGATGGCCTAACAAGGTAAAGCAAGAGTGACGGCTCCAACAGGCAAACAACTAAGGCAGTGGCCCCACTGGCGCTGCCCGCGCAGTGTTTGCCGCTTTTAGTCGCATAAATCTTTGTGCAAGTCCCCGCTCACGCGGTGCGCACACACTCGTGCACGGGCACTCACACTCAAGCTTGGCGCTTGAGTAAATAAAAAAAAATACGTTTCAACCGCGCTCAATTTGCCCGCAATGCCCACCCTTGCAAAATAGCAAGGACACCCGGCACTCATGCTTGGAGAGCTGGTGACGTCACCGCTCTCAAGCATGAGCTCGGTCAGCGCCAGCGGGGCCACAGCCTAATTCGTCAAACTAACAAGGAAACAGCGGATGGGACGACTGACCCAGATCTGTAAGGAATCCGCTCCTGGGTTTTGCTGAAAGGTGGATACCCGTTACCTCATGCAGACCCTGCGGGCGTTTGGCTTCGGGCGACAATTTGTGGGCCTTCTCCAGATGCTGTACGCCTCTGCAGAGTGTCTGGTTAAAATTAATTGGTCCCTGACGGCACCTTTTGGTCGGGGAGTACGTCAGGGGTGTCCCCTGTCTGGGCAACTATACGCGCTGGCCATCGAGCCGTTCCTCTGCCTACTGTCGGCTTATGCCGATGTCGTGCTCCTCGTGGCCCAGGACCTAGAGAGGGCACAAGCATGCCAAGAGGTCTACAACGCGGCCTCTTCTGCTCGGATCAACTGGTCCAAGTGCTCCGGCATTTTGGTGGGTCCCTTACAGGTAGACTCTTTGCCACCCACGTTTCGTAATATCTCGTGGGTGAGCGATACTCTCAAATATCTGGGAGTCTACCTGTCTGCTGCGGAAGACCCAGCCCCAGAAAACTTCAGTGATCTTGAAGAACGAGAAGAATTTATCAACAAGATCCAGAGGAAGTTGATGGATTTTCTCTGGATGGGGAAGCATTGGGTCTCTGCGGGAGTTGCGTGTCTCCCTTTGGAGGAGGGTGGACAGGGAGTGATGTGTGTCTGCTCCCAGTTACACACTTTCCGCCTCCAATACCTGCAGAGATACCTATTCGCAGATCCGTCTCCGCAGTGGTGCCAGCTGGCAACCAGTTTCTTCGTCAGCTGCGCAATCTGAGGTATGACCGGCAACTGTTTATCATCAGGCCCGAGGGTTTAGGTAGAAACCTCTCGGAGCTGCCGGCATACTACCGGGACTTGTTGAAGACCTGGAAACTGGTCTCCGCGACCAGGAAGAAACAGGTGGCGGGGGTTGATCTCCTCGCCGAGACCCTGCTGTATAATCCGGCAGTGGGGGCTCGGATGTTGGATTCACCCTCTATTTGCCGCCAGCTAATCCTGGCGCAGGTGACCAGAGTCGGGGATCTCTTGGACTATGAGCGGCGAGACTGGGTAAGCGCAGAGGTGCTTGCGCCCCGTATGGGTATGCCTACTGCCCGCGTCCCTCGTCGTTTGATCCGGGAGATTAAAGATGCCATCCACCCCGACTCACGCACCTTCATCGAGGGGGTATTGCAGACCGGAGAGCCTTGTCAACCTATCAACTTCAGCTCTCTGGATCTTTGCGTGGAACCCAAACCACGGCAACCCCCTCGGGCTCCTCTCTCCCCCAACCTCAGCAGGTTGGGGGATATGTCCCCGGCGTGTTTCCGCGGCATGCCGAGGAAAGTCCTGTATTCTCTGGTGCTCCATATAGTGCACTACCTCGCCCTTGTCACCCGCCATGATACCATCTGGAGACGGGTATTTCCTGCGAACGAGGGCGAGAGACCCCGGTGGAGGGAACTTTATTCAGCTTTGGTTCCCCGTCTCGCCGGGGATTTGAGTTGGAGGGTCCTCCACGGAGCGCTGAGCACAGGAGAGTATTTGGCACACTTCACGGACTCCCCCGCCTCCTGTCCCTTCTGTGGCGAGCGAGAGTCCGTATACCACATTTATCTAAATTGCGCCAGACTGCAGCACCTCTTATCCACCTTGAGGAGCCTTCTTCTGCAGTTCTGGCTAAATTTTTCCCCTCATCTTTTTATTTTTGGGTGCCCAGTGTCCCGAGACAATAAGCCTAGGGATCTTCTAGTCAACCTGCTCCTGGCAACGGCTAAGGTAGCCATTTACAATACCAGGAGGCAGCGTTTGAAGAGGGGGGTCCCAACGAACATCGTGGCAGTGTTCCGGGCGCTGTTGCACTCCCGTATCCGGGCAGAGTTCACGTACGCCGAGTCCGCTGGGACAGTTTCGGAGTTTGCCTCCCAGTGGGCGTTAGGCGGGGTGCTCTGCTCGGTATCCCCCATCATGGGTTATTTTGAGTTAACCCTTCTTTTTTAAGTGCACTTTTCACAGTGCACTTGTTGGTTCCCTTTATATTTTTGTTTGACTGGTTTTTCTTTGTTCGCCGGCCAATCAGTTTTAATCAAGATCAAAATAGACTCCCTTGAATCTGCGTATGTGCAGGGCTCCCAGGCATTTGGTAAGGAATCAGCTTTATTCTTTCTTTATTTGGTATTTTTTGGTGTGGATCTGTGGGGTAGTATACTGGGAGTATACTGGGAGTTTTATAGAGGGTTTTGGGTGCATTTTCAGTCTTAAAAACCGTTTTTGGTTTTCACCCAGGGGCTGCAGTGGTTCAACCCAGCAAAGCTACACTTTAGCTGGCTGGTAACCGTAGCCTCAATCCCCTCTCTCCTTCCCTCACTACTGGAGGTTTTACTGGTTGTTTAACTTCCAATTTCACTCCTTTGTTTTTCTTAAGCCTGATTCCTTTTCTCACTTGCAATTGAGAGCTCTGTGTCTTTTCTATAAAGACTTGTAAAATTGTGGTGATTGCTTATTACAACAGCGAGAGAGTAACTAATAAGGGGAAAAAGATTTAAAACTGCAGCAGGTTTTTAAAAGCTGTTTTTTCCCCTTGCAGAGAGATATCTTCTTAATGGGACAGTTCCTCTCAATACCTCTCTCCATAAGCAATACCCTCCCCTGATTTAGAGGCCTATTTGTTATCATGCCTGGAAAGGGGAATAGGACAAGTGCAGCAACGAGGGCTATGCCCGGATACCGAACACCAAAAACTGTGGCCCCTAAGAGCAACACTCTTAGTCACAGCCCTAGGCCTGGTCCTTCCAGTGCCCTGGCCACACCTCCCCCAGCACCTGTTAGCAGCGTAACCCCTGCAGTCCCAGTTTCAACATGGGCGCATGTGGCAGCTGCAGGCGTTGACCCCAGCAACAGCAATGCTGGGGCCACGCCCTGTCTGAGCAGGAAGCTTGGGGTGAGGTGCTCAATGTCACCTGGCCAGAACATGGAGATATATGTGAGGACTGTGGCTGATGTGGTGGGTTCCTCTGCTGTGGTGGCGGCCAGCAAGATGTATGGGAGGGGCATTTTCTTCCTCCGTACACTGGCTGCCACACACACTCTGGTGCAGAAAGGCATCAGTGTAGGGGGGAAATACATCCCTATAGAACCCATGGAGGGGTTAGGCACAAAGGTCATTCTGTCAAATGTGCCCCCCTTCATTCCAGATAGCCTCATGCGGCCGTACCTGCAAGCCCTGGGAGACATTAAGTCCCCCATAATAAAATTATCTTTGGGCTGCAGAGAGAGGGCGCTGAGGCATGTACTCTCTTTTAGGCGGTAGGTACAACTGCTGCTGCCAGGGAGCACTGAATCTGTGGAGGGTTCGTTTAGGGTGCCCTACGAGGGCATAGCATACACTGTGTTTTATGGCACGGAGGGGGTTAGATGTTATCTGTGCAAAGAGCTGGGGCACACTCGTAGGAGTTGCTCCAAAGGGAACAGAGGACCCATCCCAACTCCTGCACCCGCCCCTCCCTCTGCCAAGACACCCGGTACCGCTGTGCAAACCACAGCGGGGCCCTCAAGGGCCCAGGTCCCTCCTGAGACCGCAGGAGATGTCGCTGTCCCATCCGGAACAGTGACTTCTGCACCTCTCCCTGGAGAGCAGAGGGAAGGAGAGGGGGTCGCTCTGGAGCGGCCAGCCTCTGTTATCACTGTCTCCCCCCAGGAGAAAACACCCTGTGCCGCTGCGCCCACCGCGGCGGAGCCCTCGGGGGCCCAGGCCCCCGCTGGGACCACAGGAGATGTCGCTGCCCCATCTCGGACAGTGACGTCTACACCTCTCCCCCAAAGAAAGAGAAGGAAAAGCCCTCGAGGGCCCAGGCCCCCTCTGGGACCGCAGAAGATGTCACTGCCCCATCTCAAACAGTGGCATCTTAACCTCTCCCCAAAGAACAGAGGGAGAAGGAAAAGACCTCGAGGGCCCAGGTCCCCCCTGGGACCACAGAAGATGTCACTGTCCCAACTTAAACAGTGACATCTGAACCTCTCCCCTCAAAAAAGAGGGAGAAGGACAAAGTCACCCGGAACAGTGACTTCTGCACCTCTCCCTGGAGAGCGGAGGGAAGGAGAGTGGGTCACTCTGGAGCGGCCAGCCTCTGTTATCACTGTCTCCCCCCAGGAGAAAACACCCTGTGCCCCTGTGCCACTGCGCCCACCGCGGCGGAGCCCTCGGGGGCCCAGCCCCCCGCTGGGACCACAGAAGATGTCACTGTCCCAACTCAAACAGTGACATCTGAACCTCTCCCCCCAAAAAAGAGGGAGAAGGAAAAAATCACCCCACAACAGTCACCCTCTGTCGCTGTCCCCCCCCAAGAACCCCCTAACCTCATTGTAAGCACTGTACAGGGTGAAGGGGAGCGGGAGGAAGCTCCTGCTAGGGAGACAGCGGCACCCTCTCCTGGGAAATCAATCCCCAGGAAGAGCAATTTTAAAACCAATAAGAGGGTGATTGAGGAGGTCGAGGAGGGTGAACCATATTACGTTTACCCTCTGAAGTCTCTGAAGCGGAACGTAAAATCAGTTCCGCACAAGGTGATCCTGTCCGGCCCACTGGTTAGGATTAGCCAGTGTAAACCGGATCCCACAAATGTACAGCCCCCCCCCCCCTCGAATTTCTGGAAGGAATGCAGCTGGAGGTACCCGGCGACTCTGGGGACGTTGGGGAGCCTCCCAACGCCCCTCTCAGTTGGAGAGCGTCCCCCGGAGAATTGTGCTTCGGTGAATATGCCATGCCGAACGCACCTATCTTTGGAGCCAGCCAAGATCCCCTTCCGGTTGTACCGCCTTCGGGTGACGCACATAGGGATAAAAAGCCCCGGTTTGCGTCACCAGAGGAAGGAGATTGGCTAGGGCTGACCCCCGTGGTTGAGGGTTTGGAGGGTGTTTTGGTGAGCACTTCAGATTACATCTGGGAGTTGTCTGACCTGAACCCTCTTAGTGCGGAGTTTTGGGCAGGCACTTTATTGGGAGTGAATGCTGGGATAGACCCTCCCTATGAGGTCCTTGCTAATTCCCCCATGGTTGGTGAGAGCCCTCCCGCGGATGGTGGGTGCCCTCCCGCGGATGGTGAGAGCCCTCCCGCGGATGGTGAGGGCCCTCCCGCGGATGGTGAGGGCCCTCCCGCGGATGGTGAGGGCCCTCCCGCGGATGGTGAGGGCCCTCCCGCGGATGGTGAGGGCCCTCCCGCAGGTGATGCGAACACCCGTGGCATGCCATTCTTCTGTATGGCGTTAGAGGAAACTAGTAGGGCAATGTGTTCCTCTGTGGCCCCCGAGGACTCTCGGGAGACCACTGCCTCCGCCATGTCGCCACCAGCTGCCCCTGAACATCCTGACTCGGGGATGGATGTGGAGAGCATAGTGGACCCCCTCGTGGAAACACCGAAGAGGGGATTCAATCTAAGGCTGAGAAAGGCCCCCGCAGAGAAGAGCGAGAGTCTTAAATTCTTCAAAGAGGAGCCTGGGGAGTTGGGGCTCAGTGGGGAGTCCTCTGGCACCGTGGAATCTGTAGACTCCTTAACCCCCGTTATCCCTGCCCGGGACCTAGATAGCTTCCTGGAGGCTACCCTCTGCAGGCACGGAGATACGAAGGTGCGGTTGGCCCTTGAGAGGTGGAAGGATGCCTCATTCATTCTCCACTCTCTCAGAGTATATATCAGGGCCAACCGCAAGGCCAAACTTTCCGGGACAAACGAACATGTTCGTGTCCGGAATTTTGACAAATTGATGCGAGAGCACGTAAAGGCTTCTCAGGGTATGGCACCCTGAGCGCCTGTTGGGAGAAAAACTCTTGACTACCAATGGCTTTGAGCATCGGTACGCTAAATGTTAACGGCTGTAAGGACGGGTTTCGAAGGTTCCAGGTACTCTCCTTTTTACAAAAGGGGAAGTATTCTGTGAGTTTCCTGCAGGAAACCCATACCACTCCAGAGGCTGAAGCCAGCTGGCATCTGGAGTGGCGAGGCAAGGTCTTCTTCAGCCACCTCACTTCGTCATCTTGTAGGGTGGTGACCCTGTTCTCTGAGTCCTTTCAACCAGAGCTGCTGCTTGCCAAAGCTGTTATTCCAGGTCGCCTGTTGCATCTCAGGGTTCGGCACGAGGACTACACGTTTAACTTCTTGAACGTGTATGCTCCTGCCACCGGATCCCTGAGAAGGCAGTTCTTCGTCAGATTGTCTGAATACCTGGAGACAATCGACACGGACGAAGACGTGGTGCTCGGGGGTGATTTCAACTGCACCCTCGAGGCTCCGAAGGACCGGAGTGGTCCGGAGCCACACCCGGGTTCTGCGTCGGCCTTGCGGGAGGTCATCACCCGCTACTCCTTGGTAGACGTCTGGCGAGAACAACATCCCGAGGTATCCACTGAGTTCACCTATGTTAGGGTGTTTAGAGGTGAACGGATATCCTGGTCCAGGATCGACAGGTTGTACATTTCCAGCCAAAGCCTGTCGCGAGCCCAGTCCAGTACCATTAGGCTGGCGCCGTTTTCAGACCACAATTGTGCGTCCGTGACGGTGGCGCTAACACCAGCAGCGCCCTCGGCCGCCTATTGGCATTTCAACAATACGTTGTTGGAGGACAAGGGGTTTGCGACGTCGGTCCGAGACTTTTGGATGGCCTGGAGAGGTTGCAGGTCAGACTTTGCCACGTTAGAGCAGTGGTGGGACGTGGGCAAGGTGCATCTGCGCCTCGTATGTCAAGAACACACGAAAGGTGCCAGCAGGCGGCGCGATGCTGAGATCGAGGCCCTTAGAGAAGAGGTGCTCGATCTCGAGAGGCGGCTGTCTGTGTCAGGAGACCAATACCTGCAGTGTACATACGTGGAGAGGAAGTGCGCTCTCCGGGACTTGGAAGATCGGAGAGCTCGGGGGGCGTATGTGCGATCTCGCATCTGCTTCCTTCGGGAGATGGGTCGTGGATCGCGCCTCTTCTGCGCGCTGGAGAAAGAGGGGAAACCGTAAACACATCACCTGCTTGCTAGCGGAGGACGGTACCCCTCTGACTGACCCGGAGAGCATCCGGGACAGAACCCGGAGGTTTTACACAGATCTTTTCTCTCCGGAGTCCATCCAGCTGGATGCATGCAGGGACTTATGGGAGGGGCTTCCCGCGGTCGGTGAGGGTGAAAGAGAGCAGCTTGAGTTACCCTTGACTCTGACCGAGCTCTCTGGGGCCCTAAGTCTCATGTCCCGCGGAAAAACGCCGGGGCTGGACAGGCTGACTGTGGAGTTCTTCCAGTTTTTTTGGGAGATGCTGGGACATGATTTCACCGAGGTCCTAGCCGAAGCCCTGGAGACCGGTGAGATGCCCTTTTCATGTCGGCGGGCAGTACTGTCTCTGCTGCCGAAGAAGGGGGATCTACGCCAGATTTCCAACTGGCGACCGGTCTCACTGCTCAGCACGGATTATAAGATCGTGGCCAAAGCGCTTTCGCTGAGGCTCAAGTCCGTGCTGGCAGAGGTGATTCACCCGACCAGTCCTATACTGTCCCGGGCCGGAGCATTCATGACAACATTTTTCTGGTCCGGGACCTGCTACACCACGCACAGAGGACTGGTCTGTCACTCGCCTTCCTGTCCCTAGATCAGGAAAAGGCGTTTGACAGGGTGGATCACCATTACCTCATGCAGACTCTGCGGGCGTTTGGCTTTGGCCCACAATTTGTGGGCCTTCTCCAGATGCTGTACGCCTCTGCAGAGTGTCTGGTTAAAATTAATTGGTCCCTGACGGCACCTTTTGTGTTTGGTCGGGGAGTACGTCAAGGGTGTCCCCTGTCTGGGCAACTATACGCGCTGGCCATCGAGCCTTTCCTCTGCCTACTGAGGAGGAGGCTCACCGGGCTGGTGCTGCGGGAGCCCGACATGCGGGTAGTCCTGTCGGCTTATGCCGATGACGTGCTCCTCATGGCCCAGGACCTAGTTGATCTAGAGCGGGCACAAGCGTGCCAAGAGGTCTACACCGCGGCCTCTTCTGCTCGGATCAACTGGTCCAAGTGCTCCGGTATTTTGGTGGGTCCCTTACAGGTAGACTCTTTGCCCCCCACGTTTCGTAATATCTCGTGGGAGAGCGATACTCTCAAATATCTGGGAGTCTACCTGTCTGCTGCGGAAGACTCAGCCCCAGAAAACTTCAGTGATCTTGAAGAACGAGTCATTGCTCGTCTGGGGTCATGGGTGTATCTGTCGAGAATGCTTTCCCTTAGGGGAAGAACCCTGGTGATCAACCAGCTGGTAGCCAGTCAGCTTTGGCACCGGCTGATAGCCATGGGTCCGCCCCCAGAATTTATCAACAAGATCCAGAGGAAGTTGATGGATTTTCTCTGGATGGGGAAGCATTGGGTCTCTGCGGGAGTTGCGTGTCTCCCTTTGGAGGAGGGTGGACAGGGAGTGGTGTGTGTCCGCTCCCAGTTACACACTTTCCGCCTCCAATACCTGCAGATACCTATTCGCAGATCCGTCTCCGCAGTGGTGCCAGCTGGCAACCAGTTTCTTTCGCCAGCTGCGCAATCTGAGGTATGACCGGCAACTGTTTATCATCAGGCCCGAGGGTTTAGGTAGAAACCTCTCGGAGCTGCCGGCATACTACCGGGACTTGTTAAAGGCCTGGAAACTGGTCTCCGCGACCAGGAAGGAACAGGCGGCGGGGGTTGATTTCCTCGCCGAGACCCTGCTGTATAATCCGGCAGTGGGGGCTCGGATGTTGGATTCACCCTCTATTTGCCGCCAGCTAATCCTGGCGCAGGTGACCAGAGTCGGGGATCTCTTGGACTATGAGCGGCGAGACTGGGTAAGCGCAGAGGTGCTTGCGCCCTGTATGGGTATGCCTACTGCCCGCGTCCCTCGTCGTTTGATCCGGGAGATTAAAGATGCCATCCACCCCGACTCACGCACCTTCATCGAGGGGGTATTGCAGACCGGAGAGCCTTGTCAACCTATCAACTTCAGCTCTCCGGATCTTTGCGTGGAACCCAAACCACGGCAACCCCCTCGGGCTCCTCTCTCCCCCAACCTCAGCAGGTTGGGGGATATGTCCCCGGCGTGTTTCCGCAGCATGCCGAGGAAAGTCCTGTATTCTCTGGTGCTCCATATAGTGCACTACCTCGCCCTTGTCACCCGCCATGATACCATCTGGAGGCGGGTATTTCCTGCGAACGAGGGCGAGAGACCCCGGTGGAGGGAACTTTATTCAGCTTTGGTTCCCCGTCCCGCCGGGGATTTGAGTTGGAGGGTCCTCCACGGAGCGCTGAGCACAGGAGAGTATTTGGCACACTTCACAGACTCCCCCGCCTCCTGTCCCTTCTGTGGATAGCGAGAGTCCGTATACCACATTTATCTAAATTGCGCCATACTGCAGCCCCTCTTATCCACCTTGAGGAGCCTTCTTCTGCAGTTCTGGCTAAATTTTTCCCCTCATCTTTTTATTTTTGGGTGCCCAGTGTCCCGAGACAATAAGCCTAGGGATCTCCTAGTCAACCTGCTCCTGGCAACGGCTAAGGTAGCCATTTACAAGACCAAGAGGCAGCGTTTGGAGAGGGGGGTCCCAACGAACATCGTGGCAGTGTTCCGGGCGCTGTTGCACTCCCGTATCCGGGCAGAGTTCACGTACGCCGAGTCCGCTGGGACGGTTTCGGAGTTTGCCTCCCAGTGGGCGTTAGGCGGGGTGCTCTGCTCTGTATCCCCCATCATGGGTTATTTTGAGTTAACCCTTCTTTTTTAAGTGCACTTTTCACAGTGCACTTGTTGGTTCCCTTTATATTTTTGTTTGACTGGTTTTTCTTTGTTCTACTTGGAAACAAGTAGAATTGCTGTTCAGCCGGCCAATCAGTTTTAAACCAGATCAAAATAGACTCCCTTGAACCTGCAATCAAGAATCACCTGCTTGTGCAATTAGACTGCTGCCTCCTATGCAGCTCTGTCTGGTTGGCTGTTTGTTCTATTTAACTCCTGCCCCGCCCACCAGAAAGTTGCTGGACATAGACTTTCTTTAGTACTGCACCGACACACTTTATTCGAGCAAATACCCGGTATGTACCTGGCAGATACCTGGAATGCGCCGCTCCTAACCTCTGACAAGCCCCGTTGCATTTGCCTTCCCAGCCTGGGTTCATGCCTGGCTGATGGGCGGCTGATCTGTTAAATGATAATGATTAGGATTTAATAGGCTGCAATGCTTCGCGTGTCTACCAGATGGCATAAATTCATGAATTGTAATGCAGTTTATATATATATACTGTGCAGTATTGCAGCCAGCGGGAATAAAATGCTTCAATCCCTGCTTGGAAAATAACTCAATGTACTCGGGCAGAAAACAGTCACAAACCTCAATACACCCGGGTATACCCGAATTCGTGGGACTAGCCAAGCTCGAATAAAGTGTGTCGCCAGTGTAACTGTGTTTGCCACAGCCTGTGTTTGGCCTGCCTGGCCTTCTTGTCATAGTTCGCCTCAGTGTTTCTTGTCCTGTCTGCAGTCCCTGTGCCCTGCTTCCAGTCCTGCAGAGGCCTGCATCGGTGCTTCCTGTTACCTGCTGCATACTCTTCATTGCAGAGGCCTGCATCGTTGTTCCTGATACATGCTGCAATCTCCTGCTTCCAGTGGCGTCCGCTACTCACAGTTGTACCCGGCTAGGGGGTGCTGTTTGTGCTGATGTACTGGATCCCCTATCTCTCCTGCAGAGGTCTGCATCATTGATCCTGTTACCTGCTGCAATCTCCTGCTCCCAGTGGTCTCCACTACTCAGCTGTACCCGGCTAGGGGGTGCTGTTTTGTGCTGACGCACTGGATTCCCCGTTCCTGTTCCTGTCTTCGTTGGAGCATCTTCGCCCAAGCGTCCTGTTGCCGAACCCCAGCATGGATATCGTTTACCCAGCCTTCTCCTATCCTGACCCCGGCTTGTCCCCGGATTATCCTGCCTTCTCCAGTCCCTGCTACGTACGACCACGGAATTCGCAATCCGGATCAGGCTTCGTGGTCTAAGGTTGGTGTATATCTATCCCCACCTCAGCCCCGCGGTCCGGTCCAGGTTTGTGGTGAGCACGTACGTTACAGATGTGTATTCTCCAGGCTGTTACTCCTTAATACGTAGCCTCAGCTTCAGGGACATCTTGCCATACTGTAACCCAACTGCTGAAGTGCACCTTTGCTATTATACCTAGGACACTAGTTAACAGCTTAGAAAAGCCCCAAGTTTTAAGCGCCAATCCTGCCATCTTAAATTCTCCCGTTCAACTGATCACCAGAAGCTACGTTATTGAAAGTAAAGACCGATACGCAGGTACGATGGAGGATTAAATTCGCATTTACGCTACAAAATCCCTGAATGGCTGGAATTATTATAAATCCCTCTGCCCTTTGCTAATTATGGCTGGGGAACATTGCGACCCCAATTAATTTCAGGGCTGGAGTTAGAGTGGAATGTCAGTTAGTCTGGTGCTGCTAACACAAAGAAGATATATATAATATATATCACGGGGGACCAGAACTTTTAACACCTTTACCACCAGGATCACGATCATCAGACAGGACACAATAGCTGAATAAAGGAAAGTTTATTCTGGCAAGCCAGCAAACATACAAACCACAGTGTACACCCACTGACTGGGGCCTGGGGGAAGAAACCAGCCTCAACTAGGTGCAGGCGCCTGCTTCAGTAGGCTTGCCCTGAACGCTTCTCCTCCGTCTCTTCTCAGTGCTATTCTACCAATAGCACTTTCGAATCACCCGCCAGTTGTAACTTCACACTCTCCGTTTCACTCTAAAACGCATCTGGTACTCTGATCGGCTGCTCTCCTTACATAGCTCTCGGTTGCCTATCTTTTGCTGGAGTAGATGCCGCCAACCAATCAGAGCACGGATCGTGATGATGCACCAGAGGACAAGGGCTCATCCGGCTGCACCAATCAGAAAAGGAGGATGGCCTAAGGACTCTGGACTGCCCACCGGGCATGAACTACGGGCGAGTGGGAAATTCGAGCTGGCCCATGGGAATAGTGTCTACAGGGCTGAGACCCAGCAACGGTTCCCCTGTCCAGCCCCATGCCCCCTGCGGGATAGGCGCCTCAGTGTCTAGGGAGAACAAAGACTCGGCACGGCCGAGAACCAGTTCCCAGATCTGAGTCACAGCCCTTCCCACACTCACCATTGTCCAGGTACTTAACCCGCTCCCAAGCTCTGTCACGAACCAGTATTTCTCTGTCTGTAGCCCAGCTAAGTGAATGACTGTGGCTGCCCACCGAGAAATACCAAAACACTAAATACAGTGCTGACTTGCTAACTGTGCGGGGAACACACTAACACAAGTAATAAAGTACTTTTATAAACCCAGTCCCCAAGACACACTATTTCCCCCCTTCCAGCTATCACACAGTGATAAAGCTCTTTGCTGGAAGAGGTTACACCAAACACTTAACATTCAGGCCAGAATGAGCCTCACAGAGGTGGCCATTTACACACGGTTTAGGGACAACCAGCCGGGCTTCACCTTCATTATGTGAGGCTGGCTGCCCCCTACCATCACAATATCAAAGGGAAAAACGTTACATTTTAAATACAGTTAGAAGAGGATTTTTTTTTTATTTTTTCTCTTAACTCATTACAGAATAAATGAAATCCAAAAAAAGACAAATAAAAGGCCGGTAAGAACCCAAAAGATTAATAACCATCACTTCAAGGATTTTTCGTGACTATCAGATGCCCTGGAGCTCCCCTCTTCATAGACTGGCTCCCCAGTCTCCCCAAGGATTGTGAGGATGGGTTTTTGTCGTGTTACGTGGTGTTTTTCTGTTAGATGAGAAGGCACGTGGATTTCTTCCTTCAGGGCCTGCATTGCAGGGCTGCCCGCGTGGCCATCTCGAACACTTCCCTCACTCCGTCCTTCATCTTCGCAGAGCACTCCATGTATCCGAAGGCTCCGATCCGGTTGGCCATGTCCCGGCCTTCTTCCGGCTTCACCAGCTCCTGCGGGACGGAAAGAACGGCGGAACGATTAACATGGTGAGCGGCTCTCCGGAGAACGGTGTGATACTACATTACGAGCCAATACATCACAGACCGACAGGAACAATGAATTGCAATGCAAGGGTTAATTCCTTTGAAGTAGGTGAGGTCAGTTTGAATCCCAGTATGAGCCTCTTTTCTCAGGAACTGAAGTTTGGGTGCAGGGGACGTCATCCCGGCAGCGCTGTATGTCCAATTTTATTTCCCAACTACCAGCACTTACATAGGAAACACATTACAGGCCTAAAACAGTCCCCTTCCCTAACAGAGGCGCCAGTAACTGTGCAGAGCAATGTGTTGCAGACCCTCTGGCAGCCAAATGGTTAAACAAACGTAAAGTAACACATAATAAATACGCTGAAAACATGTAACCAAAGAAACTAAAGACAAACCCTTCTAAATCTAACTTCTGTGGTTACAAACGGGCTCAGCCTTAACGAGGGGATCTTAATGTAACAACGTCATGTTTGCAGTGCCGCTGCTGTGGTTTGGAAGTTTATCTTTTGCCGCCATTTTAATCAGCCCCTGGTGGCCTGCTGCTCAGGGCTTGGTATCTCTGAAGTGGGAATGTTGCCAGTTTCAGAGAATAGCGAGAGAGACTCTATATTTAAGTGGAACACAGCAAATTGCCGCTATAAAGGTTCAGCCCCTTTTGTGACGTCAGCCTCTGCTGAGAAGCGTATATCCATATCCACTCTGACAGGGGCCTGGTGGGCCAAGGTTACAGGAAGCACCTCATTAATAAAAAGCGGCCCCCATTAATTCAGAGCCCACACTAAAAAGAAATTCCCCCCCGGGGAACCTGTGTCCTGAGATATGTAGATTTTTGTGCCATGTCTGCAGGGTCACAAATAAAAGGCTGCAACATAACCCTCGATGACATTGCAACTTTCTATTGGCTGCCAGAGACTCCGACACTGTGGCCATTTTGTGTCACCAGTCACTTAAGAACTGGTAGGCCATGGATCGGCTCCCTTTAAAGTGTCAGGTTTGTGTAGATTTTGCTGTTGTCCCAGTTAAGAATCTGGTGGTCTCCAGAAAGACGTTCATTTCAGCTCTGGTAAGCCCTTGCTCCTGAGATCCTTACCTCTGAAGTGACTGCCGGTAATCGCTCTGGCTGGGCAATAAATATGGCCGTTTAAAGGTCTCACAGGCCAATAGGAAGCTGCGATGTCATGCCCTGCGGGATTGAGTTAGCGGCAGCAGCACCTTTAGAAATACGTACCCTGGGAAGCAGGGAGAAGAGAAACGCAGGAGGGGTACAGACCTGCTCATCGTTACGCAGGTCTTTCTTGTTCCCCACCAGGATGATCGGTACATTGGTGTAGAAACTTTTCACCTCCGGGGTCCACTTCTCAGGGATGTTTCCTGTCACAAAAATAAATCAATCCTCAGTGTCTGTGCACAGGACAGAGGGGCGGAGGAGATCTCACACACTAACATCAGTGTGTGCACAGGAGAGAGGGACGGAGATCTCACACACTAACATCAGTGTCTGTGCACAGGAGAGAGGGACGGAGGAGATCACACCCACTAACATCAATGTCTGTGCACAGGAGAGAGAGACGGAGGAGATCTCACACACTAACATTAGTGTCTGTGCACAGGACAGAGGGGCGGAGGAGATTTCACACACTAACATCAGTGTATGTGCACAGGAGAGAGGGACGGAGGAAATCTCACACACTAACATCAGTGTCTGTGCACAGGAGAGAGGGACGGAGATGTCACACACTAACATCAGTGTCTGTGAACAGGAGAGAGGGACGGAGGAGATCTCACACACTAACATCAGTGTCTGTGCACAGGAGAGAGGGACAGAGGAGATCTCACACACTAACATCAGTGTATGTGCACAGGAGAGAGGGACGGAGGAGATCTCACACACTAACATCAGTGTCTGTGCACAGGAGAGAGGGACGGAGGAGATCTCACACACTAACATCAGTGTCTGTGCACAGGAGAGAGGGACAGAGGAGATCTCACACACTAACATCAGTGTATGTGCACAGGAGAGAGGGACGGAGGAGATCTCACACACTAACATCAGTGTCTGTGCACAGGAGAGAGGGACGGAGGAGATCTCACACACACTAACATCAGTGTCTGTGCACAGGAGAGAGGGACGGAGGAGATCTCACACACACTAACATCAGTGTCTGTGCACAGGAGAGAGGGACAGAGGAGATCTCACACACTAACATCAGTGTATGTGCACAGGAGAGAGGGACGGAGGAGATCTCACACACTAACATCAGTGTCTGTGCACAGGAGAGAGGGACGGAGGAGATCTCACACACACTAACATCAGTGTCTGTGCACAGGAGAGAGGGACGGAGGAGATCTCACACACACTAACATCAGTGTCTGTGCACAGGAGAGAGGGACGGAGGAGATCTCACACACACTAACATCAGCGTCTGTGCACAGGAGAGAGGGACGGAGGAGATCTCACGCACTAACATCAGCGTCTGTGCACAGGAGAGAGGGACGGAGGAGATCTCACACACACTAACATCAGCGTCTGTGCACAGGAGAGAGGGACAGAGGAGATCTCACACACTAACATCAGTGTCTGTGCACAGGAGAGAGGGACGGAGGAGATCTCACACACACTAACATCAGTGTCTGTGCACAGGAGAGAGGGACGGAGGAGATTTCACACACTAACATCAGTGTCTGTGCACAGGAGAGAGGGACGGAGGAGATCTCACACACACTAACATCAGTGTCTGTGCACAGGAGAGAGGGACGGAGGAGATCTCACACACACTAACATCAGCGTCTGTGCACAGGAGAGAGGGACGGAGGAGATCTCACACACACTAACATCAGCGTCTGTGCACAGGAGAGAGGAACGGAGGAGATCTCACACACTAACATCAGTGTCTGTGCACAGGAGAGAGGAACGGAGGAGATCTCACACACTAACATCAGTGTCTGTGCACAGGAGAGAGGGACGGAGCTCACACACACACACATGATAGTGATACAGAGGGGATCTCATACACAGTAACGTCAGCGACAACACAGGGTCGGAGAATAACAGCAGATACAGCGAGTGTTTAAGGAAAGACGGCAAATCTAGGAGAGAAATGTGCTCGGGGACAAGGGGAACAGGTTAACCCTTTCACTGCAACACATGCTGAAGTATTTCATATTCAAGCTTGGAGAAAAAGTGCTCTCACTGGACTCCAGCACAAATGCCTCGGGTGCACGTCCATCACCGGTAAGGGCGCTATCAATATTAGAGTAAAATCTCCTACAGCTGAAGAATAAACAGCGGCTCTCCAGAGGTCTATCTCAAAAAGTATCTTCTGGAGAGCCGCTGTTTGTTCTTCAACTGAAGGAGATTGTACTCTAGTATTTTATATGCCTACATTAACATAACCAAGTACGGATCGGATGGAGAGCGTTCAAGTGCAGTGATGTGTCAGCGATTCAATCGATCTTTCTTACTTAAACTGTCCGGGTTATCGATGGAAAAGCACATTAATATAACGTTGGCGTCCGGATAGGATGTGGCCCGCAGTCGGTCGTAATCTTCCTGCCCGGCTGTGTCACACAAGGCCAGCTCCACCTAGTGGCAGAGGAAGGAACAGAAGCGTCCATATATAAGGCTGCGGCCAGGCAGGGAGCGGGCGCGCTGGCGCTCATGTGAGGTGAGGTCACGCTCCATGCTCGGCCGGGAGATTTGTAGCCGGCTAGGTGCGTGCGGGGCTCGGCCATGACATCACAGATCTGGTTCTCCCTCACGTGATGCACCAGCGAGAGGCAAATTCAATTTTGCTTGCTTCGGCAAGCAGCTAAGCGCCGAGCATGCGCAGTCATGAACCTCCACATCCCCAGCCGCCTGGTATCCGTCCCCGGGTTCCTACCAATTTGCCATCAACTTCAATGTCCGCTACATAGTTGTCAAATACGGTTGGGATGCGAGATTCCGGGAACTCGTCCCCATTGAACACGATTAGGAGGCAGGTCTTTCCGCACCCTCCATCTCCCACAATCACAAGCTTCTTCCGGATGGCTGCTGTGTGCAAAAGAACAGGAGAGATGTCACACACAGGACAGCCCCTCACCCCATCTCCCTGCCAGAGAGGCCTGGACAGGATAGCCCCTCACCCCATCTCCCTGCCAGAGGGGTCTGCACAGGACAGCCCCTCATCCCATCTCCCTGCCAGAGAGGCCTGGACAGGATAGCCCCTCACCCCATCTCCCTGCCAGAGGGGTCTGCACAGGACAGCCCCTCATCCCATCTCCCTGCCAGAGGGGCCTGGACAGGACAGCCCCTCACCCCATCTCCCTGCCAGAGAAGCCTGCACAGGACAGCCCCTCACCCCATCTCCCTGCCAGAGGAGCCTGCACAGGACAGCCCCTCACCCCATCTCCCTGCCAGAGGGGCCTGCACAGAACCCCAGCACTGCTTTGCTTGCACTTGCGAACAGACTCCTACAGACCTCTCAGTAATTACATAAACCGGCTCCAGTCTCATAATTATAATCTTTGCTGCCGCTGTCACATAGTAGAAGTTACTATCAGCGCATGCGCAGACTGCGCTTCTAATGGCCGCGCATGCCCTGAAAAAAACGCCAGTGTACGCATGCGTAGAACAGACCGCACGTACGGTGAGTTGCATGGCAATGCACGCATGCGCACAACAGATCGAGAATGCGGCCCATCAGGACATAATATTCAGCGCGCATGCGCCGCCTCCGGACAAGCAACACATAAAGCCAATATACGCATGCGCTGAACAGTTCACCAATCCGTCACAGACGCCCAACAGGACGTTATATCAAGCGCGCATGCGCAGACCGGGCACATAACGATCACATTTTATCAGCCAACACATCCGCAAAGGCTGCCAGTACAAAAAGCGCATCCGCAATAACAAACACTCACCCCATGAGTTCCTTCACCTACATGCACAGCACAACCGCACCTCTGCGCACCATAACCCTTCCCATGTCACTGGGACTCCCCCACAGCCCAGTACACAGGATCAACACGCAGAGCAAGATGGTGGCACTATTCTCAAGTTCAATTCCACCACACACCTTCCTGTAACACTCTCTCCAACACACACCTTCCTGTAACACTCCAACACACGCCTTCCTGTAACACTCCCTCCAACACACACCTTCCTGTAACACTCCAACACATACCTTCCTGTAACACTCCAACACACACCTTCCTGTAACACTCCAACACACACCTTCCTGTAACACTCTCTCCAACACACACCTTCCTGTAACACTCTCTCCAACACACACACCTTCCTGTAACACTCTCTCCAACACATACCTTCCTGTAACACTCTCTCCAACACACACCTTCCTGTAACACTCTCTCCAACACACACCTTCCTGTAACACTCTCTCCAACACACACACCTTCCTGTAACACTCTCTCCAACACACACCTTCCTGTCACACTCTCCAACACATACCTTCCAGTAACACTCTCCAACACATACCGTCCTGTAACACTCTCTCCAGCACACACCTTCCTGTAACACTCTCCAACACATACCTTCCTGTAACACTCTCCAACACATACCTTCCTGTAACACTCCAACACACACCTTCCTGTAACACTCCAACACACACCTTCCTGTAACACTCTCTCCAACACACACCTTCCTGTAACACTCTCTCCAACACATACCTTCCTGTAACACTCTCTCCAACACACACCTTCCTGTAACACTCTCTCCAACACACACACCTTCCTGTAACACTCTCTCCAACACACACCTTCCTGTCACACTCTCCAACACATACCTTCCAGTAACACTCTCCAACACATACCGTCCTGTAACACTCTCTCCAGCACACACCTTCCTGTAACACTCTCCAACACATACCTTCCTGTAACACTCTACAACACATACCTTCCTGTAACACTCCAACACACACCTTCCTGTAACACTCCAACACACACCTTCCTGTAACACTCTCTCCAACACACACACCTTCCTGTAACACTCTCTCCAACACACACCTTCCTGTCACACTCTCCAACACATACCTTCCAGTAACACTCTCCAACACATACCGTCCTGTAACACTCTCTCCAGCACACACCTTCCTGTAACACTCTCCAACACATACCTTCCTGTAACACTCTCCAACACATACCGTCCTGTAACACTCTCCAGCACATACCTTCCTGTAACACTCTCTACAGCACATACCGTCCTGTAACACTGTCTCCAACACATACCTTCCTGTAACACTCTCCAACACACACCTTCCTGTAACACTCTCTCCAACACACACCTTCCTGTAACACTCTCTCCAGCACATACCGTCCTGTAACACTCTCCAACACATACCTTCCTGTAACACTCTCTCTAGCGCATACCGTCCTGTAACCCTCTATCCAACACACACCGTCCTGTAAAACTCTCCAACACACACCGTCCAGTAACACTCTCTCCAACACATACCTTCCTGTAACACTCTCCAACACACACCTTCCTGTAACACTCTCCAACAAACACCTTCCTGTAACACTCTCCAACACACACCGTCCTGTAACCCTCTCTCCAACACACACCTTCCTGTAACACTCTGTCCAACACACACTTTCCTGTAACACTCTCTCCAACACACACCATCCTGTAACACTCTCTCCAACACATACCTTCCTGTAACACTCTCTCCAACACATACCTTCCTGTAACACTCTCCAACACACACCTTCCTGTAACACTCTCTCCAACACACACCTTCCTGTAACACTCTCCAACACACACCTTCCTGTAAAACTCTCTCCAGCACATACCTTCCTGTAACACTCTCCAACACACACCTTCCTGTAACACTCTCTCCAACACACACCTTCCTGTAACACTCTCCAACACACACCTTCCTGTAAAACTCTCTCCAACACACACCTTCCTATAACACTCTCTCCAGCACATACCTTCCTGTAACACTCTCTCCAACACATACCTTCCTGTAACACTCTCCAGCACATACCTTCCTGTAACACTCTCCAACACGTAAAGTAAAAAACCCTTTTTTGGCTTCATTCATTGTAACATCGCCGGAAGAAGAGAGCAGTGTATCTTGAATACTCACACAAATAAAAGCATTTCGTTAGCCACAGAACGGTATCGTCTATTCGTTTTTGATGTTATATATATATATATATATATATATATATATATATATATATATATATATATACATACACACACACACACACACACACATATCATACATATGAGATTCCCAAGTTCATTACTAAGTATAATCCCTGTGCTTATTTGATCAGAAGAACTCTGAACAAACATTGGGGAATCCTTAGGAGCGACCCGTATATTGGTTCAAAGTTGCCTGGGCGGATTCCAGTGGTCTTTAAGAAGGCTAGGAACATTAAAACCATCTTGGCGCCCAGTCAATTCAAGTCAGTAAAATCTGTTACTCTAGTGGAGAGGTCATTTGCAAGTGGTAACCATAAATGTGGAAGAGGTCGCTGGATTACATGCGAGCACCTCAAACCAACACAGGAGATTGTTTCACAAAGCAATCATTCAAAACATCCAGTAATAGGCCATATCGCCTGTCTATCTACATATGTTGTGTATGCAATCTCTTGAAGTTGTGGCCCACAATACATCGGTAGGACGATGCGTTCATTGGTCACACAGTTTCTTGAACACCGTCACAATGTTATAAGGGGCTTCCAGATGGATAATCTGTCCAGGCATTTTCTGGAAAAACATCAAAAAGATCCAAAGACGATGTCCATTATAGGTCTGGAAGTTGTCCCATCCTCAATTTTAGGGGGGGATAGGTTCAAGAAGCTGTGTGCCAAGGAAACATTCTGGATCTACACTCTGGGCACCCTGTCACCAAAAGGGTTCAATGAGTGCACAGATGCGAGTACGATCATCCAGTCCTTTCCCAGGTCCCTCTGTCCAGTCTAAGGAGTCTCATTCGGTCATTCTCAAGTAGTCAGCAGGTTTTTGTTTTTTTTCCTCAATTTTGGTCTGATACCAGAATGACTGGTGTATAGTCATTTAATTAATTACATTTTGAGGGAGTGTAGTTGTTTAGTTTTGGCTCCGCTGACTTTCTCTTCTTGTTTTATGTATATCTCTGTTAATTTGACAGGGTTCAATGCATCATGTTTTCCTGTAATTCCCTTGCACGCGCTGTACCATTAGTGTGACCCTTTTCATGCATATTGTATTCCCGTCAGGCTTTTTTAATCATTTATATAGTATATTAGAACAGATCACCACATCACCTTTGTCCTTTTGGATTTCATCTCTATCAGAGGTTAAGTTTCTCCAGAGAGTTGCTCTTACACTTAATTTTGACATCTTTCTTTTTAGTTGGTTTTTATGATGTGTATGTTGATGATTGAGATTGCATTTTACAAACTAGCAATGCTATCATTATATGATTCATATCAGTGGTGTACTGCTTAATATATGTATTCTGGCTGTGCATTCACCAGTGCTATGGTTACCACCAGACTCTTGACAAGCACAGAGGGAGCACGATTAAGAATTTTAATTAATCAATTACTATCAGCTGAGCCCAGTGCTTTAAGAGGATGGTGGATCCATCAGCTTTTTAGCCTCTGAAGAAGTTGTTAGGATACAACGAAACGCGTAAATCCCCAGCAAAACGGCGCTTTTCATCATGGGACGTGTGAAGCTCAGTAAAGGATAACCCGGCTTACTAACCGTGGATCAGAGAGAGGAATCTGAAAAAAACACGAGTTCAGTTACAACGTAGCCGGGGGACTGAGCTTGGTGTACATCGATACTACTGCGGGTGATGAGGAAGACGCACAACACGGACTACACGTGTGGAAGCGGTGTGAAGTATATACTGTACAGCCGAACTGTGGACTGACTGGGTATTATACTCAAACATGCGAGTTGTCAGCCGACGTTTGTGAGTTGAACCATTGTTGATTTTAATAGTGTAATAAATTGTCCAAGCAATGTTATTATACCAGGAGAGCACGCCTCTCTTCTCCCTTCCCTTTTAGCTTCTTCTACATTACTTGTGGGATTAGTTTCCCCTGTGGAGAAGGCGGCCAGTGAATAATAATCTTCAATTTGGACCTCACATTGTCTCACTGCTTGGACTTTTTTATTTTATTTTTTCAACTTAAATTTTTATTGGCTGCTCACATAGTTTACAAACATAGCGTCCTCGTATACTTTACAAAGTAGTCCACATTTCCGAAGCAACGTCGATTTTCCGTGATCCATTACCATGATAAGCATCCCAATTTACAGGAAACAAATACAGGACATACTAGGTGAACAAAAAGACAAACAAAAACGACAAACAAAAGGGGAGGGGGAAAGGGAAGGTAGGAGGGGGGGACGGGGAAAGGGAAGGTAGGAGGGGGGGAGGGAGAAAGGGAAGGTAGGAGGGGGAGGGGGAAAGGGAAGGTAGGAGGGGGGAGGGGGAAAGGGAAGGTAGGAGGGGGAGGGGGAAAGGGAAGTTAGGAGGGGGGAGGGGGAAAGGGAAGGTAGGAGTGGGGGAGGGGGAAAGGGAAGGTAGGAGGGGGAGGGGGAAAGGGAAGGTGGGAGGGTGAAATGGAAGGTAGGAGGGGAGGAGAGGGAAAGGGAAGGTAGATGGGAGGGAGGGGGTGCCTCTGCTGCAACTCCGCCGGATATTCTGTGTTTACTCAATTGCCGGGACTGCCGTGGGGAATACTCCCCTGCCACGCTTCACTTTCATGATACCCAGAATGCCAGCTCTCCCCTGGCCTTGGGGTCCCTATCATGTCACGTCAGGCTGTCCCGTCATAAGGCCATCAAGCGGGAACGCACTTAACCTTATCAGTGCCTAATCGTGGACCTCTCAATCCCTGGTATGTCTGTCTGGGCCAACCAAGGCGTCCAGACTTTTAGAAAATTTGCGCCAGTGTCATTTACAAGACTCGTTAATTTCTCCATCTGGCAAACTGTCCAAATTCTATTCCGAATTTTAGCAAATCAGGGGAATCTCATTCTGTTCCCACCGTGCTGCAATCTCTCCCCTTACCGCCATCGGAAAATGCGCCACCAATTTATTATCTTTTTTGGATAGGCCCGGGTGTGGTCTATTAAGGAGGAACAACCACGGGTCTAGCGGGATGTGTGCGTCTAGGATCCTATGTAGCCAATCTTTAATCGATTCCCAGACCGTGGCAACTCGGGGACAGGACCACTGCATGTGCAACAGGTCTGCTTGCTGTCCACATTGTCTCGGGCACAATGGTGAGTAACTTGGCAGAAATGTAGATAACTTTAGAGGGGTGAGGTACCACCGCATCATTACCTTATATGCGTTCTCTCTCAAAGTCGTACATATAGAGCTTTTCGAAGTTGCCAAAACAATCTTCGTCCACTCTTCCAGGTCTAATTCTTCCCCTAGGTCGGCCTCCCATCTGGTCATGTATCCTAATTTCTGTGTCACAGTCATGCCAGAACCGGTCACCTCCTGGTACATCTGCGATGCAAGTCCCTTTGTGCTAGTCCCCATGCGACAGAGCTTTTCGAAGTTGGTCAATTGGTTGTATGGGTTTTGCGCTTGGTAAAATGCCCTGATCTGGAGGTACCTGAAAAACTCGGCATTGGGGATATTTTTTTCAGATTTAATTTGTTCAAAAGATGGTATGCCTCGTCTGCCCTCCAGATCAGATATTCTATTTATCTGCTTTTGTTTCCAGATAGCGAAGTCGGATTATTCAGCCCCGGAGCAAACATAGGATTACCCCATAGCGGGGTCATCCCTGAGATCTTATGGGTCAAATTGCATTTAAGCCTGGTGGCCTCCCACACTGAAAGCGAGCTGGTCATCGAGGATAGCGGCATGGTGGCGGCTGATCGCACCTTTTTTGGAAGCCAAATTAAATTCCTCAGCTCCAGAGGGGAGCACATTTCTTTTCCCAGTGCGACCCATCTTCTGGAGTCCGGGTCAGTATGCCATTGAACGACTTGACATAATTGCGCCGCTTTATAATAGGACAACAAACAAGATACCGCTAGTTCGCCCGCCCCCGTTTGCCGGCGCATTACCTGCTTACCCACTCTCGCTTTCCTGCCTCCACAGATAAATGTATCTGTCGCCGATTGGAGAGAGAGAACATCCTTCAATCGTAATGGCACCGGGAGGGTTTGGAAGAGATATAGGAGGCGCGGGAGCAGGCTCATTTTAATGCAATGAATCTTGCCGGTCCATGAAATGCTGTACAGTATGTGGCCCATCGCTTGATGTCCCCTCTCAAGGTCTGCATGAGCTTTGGATAATTTGCCTGGTACAGAGTTTTGAAATCTTTGGTGATGTTAACCCCTAGGTACTTAATTTGTTTCTGCTGCCACTTAAAGTTGAAGTTGAGGGTGATCAGCTTCTCCAGCTGCTTGGGTAGACTTATATTCAGAGCGTCCGATTTGGATTGATTTACTTTAAATCCGGAGATTTGATTAAATCTCCCCAGCAAGTGGAATAGGTTCGGCAGAGAGGTAAGGGGGTTGGATATTGTCAGGAATACATCATCCGCATGCAGTGCCACTTTATGCGATTGGTTTCCAATGCCAATACCTGTGATATCTTTGCTATCGTGTATCTGGGCTACTCTTTGGATTTTTAATAAGGATTAAGTATATTTTATTGTGTTAGCTATAGTTTCCTATTTATAGGGTCAGTGTGTTCTAGGTTAATTTATCTTTACTATAACTTGTCTAGTGTATTTTATATCTATAATATATCATATTTTGTCACTTTCAGCGCTGTTTTATATATTATATATATATATATATATACACATATATACATATATACATATGCATACACACACGTTCTAAATTAAACTTTTGTGTTTTGTCACTGAAATTGTATTTTGATGTTTTTGATTGAATGAAAGATTTTTTTTAGAGTATATTTACAATTTCAGTGACACAATACAAAGAAGTTTAACTAAATATGCGCAACTTATATATATATAAAATCTGTCACGGGGGACCAGAACTTTTAACACCTTTACCACCAGGATCACGATCATCAGACAGGACACAATAGCTGAATAAAGTAAAGTTTATTCTGGCAAGCCAGCAAACATACAAATCACAGAGTACACCCACCGACTGGGGCCTGGGGGAAGAAACCAGCCTCAACTAGGTGCAGGGGCCTGCTTCAGTAGGCTTACCCTGAACGCTTCTTCTCCGTCTCTTCTCAGTGATATTCTACCAATAGCACTTTCGAATCACCCACCAGTCGTAACATCACACTCTCCGTTCCAACTCTAAAACGCACCTGCTACTCTAATCGGCTGCTCCCCTTACATAGCTCTCGGTTGCCTATCTTTTGCTGGAGCAGAGGCCGCCGACCAATCAGAGCACTGATCGTGATGATGCACCAGAGGACAAGGGCTCATCCGGCTGAACCAATCAGAAAAGGAGGACGGCCTAAGGACTCTGGATAGCCCACCGGGCATGATCTACGGGCGAGTGGGAAATTCGAGCTGGCCCATGGGAATAGTGTCTACAGGGCTGAGACCCAGCAACGGTTCCTCTGTCCAGCCCCATGCCCCCTGCGGGGTAGGCGCCTCAGTGTCTAGGGGGAACAAAGACTCTGCACGGCCGAGAACTAGTTCCCAGATCTGAGTCACAGCCCTTCCCACACTCACCATTGTCCAGGTATTTAACCCGCTCCCAAGCTCTGTCCCGAGCCGGTATTTCTCTGGCTGTAGCCCAGCTAAGTGAATTACTGGCTCCACACACCGAGAAATACTAAAACACAAAATACAGTGCTGACTTGCTAACTGTGCGGGGAACACACTAACACAAGTAATAAAGTGCTTTTACAAACCCAGTCCCCAAGACACACAGTTTCCCCCTTCCAGCTATCACACAGTGATAAAGCTCTTTGCTGGAAGAGGTTACACCAAACACTTAACATTCAGGCCAGAATAAGCCTCACAGAGGTGGCCATTTACACACGGTTTAGGGACAACCAGCCGGACTTCACCTTCATTATGTGAGGCTGGCTGCCCCCTACGTCACAATAACAAAGGGAAAAACGTTAGAATTTAAATACTGGTAGCAAGATGATTTTTTTTCCTTTTTTCTCTTAACTCATTACAGAAGACAAATAAAAGGCCGGTAAGAACCCAAAAGATTAATAACCATCAATTCAAGCATTTCTTTTTTCCGCGCCTGCATTGCAGGGCTGCCCGCGTGGCCATCTCGAACACTTCCCTCACTCCGTCTTTCGTCTTCGCAGAGCACTCCATGTACCCGAAGGCTCCGATCCGGTTGGCCATGTCCCGGCCTTCTTCCGGCTTTACCAGCTCCTGCGGGACAGACAGAACGGCGGAACTATTAACATGGCGAGTGGCTCTCCGGAGAACGGTGTAATACTACATTACGAGCCAATACATCACAGACCGACAGGTACAATGAATTGCAATTCAAGGGTTAATGCCTTTGAAGCAGGTGATGACAGTTTGAATCCCAGTATGAGCCTCTTTTCTCAGGAACTGAAGTTTGGGTGCAGGGGACGTCATCCCGACAGCGCTGTATGTCCCATTTTAACCAAAGCAACTTCTAACTGCTTTGGTTACATACGAACTCAGCCTTAACGAGGGGATCTTTACATAACAACGTCATGTTTTCAGTTCCGCTGCTGTGGTTTTGAAGTTTATCTCTTGCAGCCATTTTAATCAGCCCCTGGTGGCCTGCTGCTCAGGGCTTGGTATCTCTGAAGTGGGAATGTTGCCAGTTTCAGAGAATAAGCACCTCATTAATAAAAATCAGCCCCCATTAATTCAGAGCCCACACTAAAAAGAAACTCCCCCCGGGGAACCTGTGTCCTGAGATATGTAGCTTTTTGTGCCATGTCTGCGGGGTCACAAATAAAAGGCTGCAACATAACCCTCGATGACATTGCAACTTTCTATTGGCTGCCAGAGACTCCGACACTGTGGCCATTTTGTGTCACCAGTCACTTAAGAACTGGTAGGCCATGGATCGGCTCCCTTTAAATTGTCAGGTTTGTGTAGATTTTGCTGTTGTCCCAGTTAAGAAGCTGGTGGTCTCCAGAAAGACGTTCATTTTAGCTCTGGTAAGCCCTTGCTGCTGAGATCCTTACCTCTGAAGTGACTGCCGGAAATCGCTCTGGCTGGGCACTAAATATGGCCGTTTAAAGGTCTCACAGGCCAATAGGAAGCTGCGGTCATGCCTTGCAGGATTGAGATAGCGACAGCAGCACCTTTAGAGGTACGTACCCTGGGAATCAGGGAGAAGAGAAACGCAGGAGGGGTACAGACCTGCTCATCGTTACGCAGGTCTTTCTTGTTCCCCACCAGGATGATCGGTACATTGGAGTAGAAACTTTTCACCTCCGGGGTCCACTTCTCAAGGATGTTTTCTGTCACAAAAATAAATCAATCCTCAGTGTCTGTGCACAGGAGAGAGGGACGGAGATCACACACACACAAACTAACATCAGTGTCTGTGCACAGGAGGGAGGGACGGAGGAGATCTCGCACACTAACATCAGTGTCAGTGCACAGGAGAGAGGGACGGAGGAGATGTCTCACACTAACATCAGTATCTGTGCACAGGAGAGAGGGACGGAGGAGATCTCACACACTAACATCAGTGTCTGTGTACAGGAGAGAGGGACGGAGGAGTTCTCACACACACTAACATCAGTGTCTGTGCACAGGAGAGAGGGACGGAGGAGATCTCACACACTAACATCAGTGTCTGTGCACAGGAGAGAGGGACGGAGGAGATCTCACACACTAACATCAGTGTCAGTGCACAGGAGAGAGGGACGGAGGAGATCTCACACACTAACATCACTGTCTATGTACAGGAGAGAGGGACGGAGGAGATCTCTCACACTAACATCAGTAACTGTGCACAGGAGAGAGGGACGGAGGAGATCTCACACACTAACATCAGCGTCTGTGCACAGGAGAGAGGGACGGAGGAGATCTCACACACACTAACATCAGCGTCTGTGCACAGGAGAGAGGGACGGAGGAGATCTCACACACACTAACATCAGTGTCTGTGCACAGGAGAGAGGGACGGAGGAGATCTCACACACTAACATCAGTGTCTGTGCACAGGAGAGAGGGGCGGACGAGATCTCACACACTAACATCAGTGTCTGTGCACAGGAGAGAGGGACGGAGGAGATCTCACACACACTAACATCAGTGTCTGTGCACAGGAGAGAGGGACGGAGGAGATCTCACACACCAACATCAGTGTCTGTGCACAGGAGAGAGGGACGGAGGAGATCTCACACACACTAACATCAGTGTCTGTGCACAGGAGAGAGGGACGGAGGAGATCACACACTAACATCAGTGTCTGTGCACAGGACAGAGGGATGGAGATCTCTCACACTAACATCAATGTCTGTGCACAAGACAGAGGGACGGAGGAGATCTCACACACTAACAACAGTGTTACATTTTAACACTTTGCCCAGGACATACTTGAAAACGAGAGGTAACTCTCAATGTAATACTTCCTGGTAAAACATATTATAAATAAAAATAAATAAATAAGTGTCTCTGCACAGGAGAGAGGGACGGAGGAGATCTCACACACTAACATCAATGTCTGTGCACAGGAGAGAGGGACGGAGGAGATCACACACTAACATCAGTGTCTGTGCACAGGACAGAGGGATGGAGATCTCTCACACTAACATCAATGTCTGTGCACAAGACAGAGGGACGGAGGAGATCTCACACACTAACAGCAGTGTTACATTTTAACACTTTGCCCAGGACATACTTGAAAACGAGAGGTAACTCTCAATGTAATACTTCCTGGTAAAACATATTATAAATAAAAATAAATAAATAAGTGTCTCTGCACAGGAGAGAGGGACGGAGGAGATCTCACACACTAACATCAATGTCTGTGCACAGGAGAGAGGGACGGAGGAGATCACACACTAACATCAGTGTCTGTGCACAGGACAGAGGGATGGAGATCTCTCACACTAACATCAATGTCTGTGCACAAGACAGAGGGACGGAGGAGATCTCACACACTAACAGCAGTGTTACATTTTAACACTTTGCCCAGGACATACTTGAAAACGAGAGGTAACTCTCAATGTAATACTTCCTGGTAAAACATATTATAAATAAAAATAAATAAATAAGTGTCTCTGCACAGGAGAGAGGGACGGAGATCTCACACACACTAACATCAGTGTCTGTTCACAGCAGAGAGGGGCGGAAGAGAGCACGCAAACACACACAATAGTGAGACAGAGGGGGATCTCACACACAGTAACGTCAGCGACAACACAGGGTCGGATAATAACAGCAGATACAGCGAGTGTTTAAGGAAAGACGACAAATCTAGGAGAGAAATGTGCTCGGGCACAAGGGGAACTGGTTAACCCTTTCACTCCAACACATGCTGAAGTATTTCATATTCAAGCTTGGAGAAAAGGTGCCCTCACTGGGCTCCCGCACAAATGCCTCGGGTGCACGTCCATCACCGGTAAGGGCGCTATCAATATTAGGGTAAAATATCCTACAGCTGAAGAATAAACAGCGGATCTCCAGAGGTCTCTCTCAAAAAGTATCTTCTGGAGAGCCGCTGTTTGTTCTTCAACTGAAGGAGATTGTACTCTAGTATTTTATATGCCTACATTAACATAACCAAGTACGGATCGGATGGAGAGCGTTCAAGTGCAGTGATGTGTCAGCGATTCAATCGATCTTTCTTACTTAAACTGTCCGGACTAGCGATGGAAAAGCACATTAATATAACGTCGGTGTCCGGATAGGATATGGCCCGCAGTCGGTCGTATTCTTCCAGTCCCCCTGTGTCCCACAAGGCCAGCTCCACCTAGTGGCAGAGGAAGGAAGAGAAGCGTCCATGACCCCATTCCGTCCCATCTCCTAAAACATCTTGTTCCTACTGTACTATAACCCCTATGCTCACACCCATAATTAACACCTCCCTCTACTCTGGTACCTTTCCCTCCTCCTTCAAACATGCAATAGTTATACCATTACTCAAAACCAGGAAGCCTGACCCTACCTGTCTTTCTAACTATCGACCTGTCTCCCTCCTGCCTTATGCCTACAAACTCCTTGAACGTCTTGTATTCTCTCGCTTGCTCCACTCTCAACACCCATTCTCTACAAGACCCTCTACAATCTGGCTTCCGCACTGCTCACTCGACTGAAACAGCCCTCACTAAAATAACTAATGACCTCCATGCTGCCAAAGACAGAGGTCATTACACTCTGCTCATATTACTCGACCTCTCTGCAGCATTTGTCACCGTGGACCACCCTCTTTTCCTCCACATTCTCCATACTCTTCCTAAATCTGTCTCAGCGTCTCCCCTGCTGAAATCGCTCTCCTGTCTTCCTATCAAATCCTGTATCACAAATGCAATTCTCCTCCTCACTATTAAAGCTTTACACTCTTCTGCCCCTCCTTACATCTCATCCCTAATTTCTCGCTATGCACCATCCCGACTCTTGCGTTCTGCTCAAGGATGTCTTCTCTCTACCCCATTTGTATCTAAAGCCCTCTCCCGTCTTAAACCCTTCTCACTGACTGCCCCACACCTCTGGAATGTCCTTCCCCTCAATACCCGACTAGCACCCTCTCTATCCACCTTTAAGACCCACCTTAAGACACACTTGCTTAAAGAAGCATACGAGTAGCACCATAGATATTACTAGACACATGATACATAAAGCTTGGCCCCTTGCAGAAGTACTTAACAAAATGCCCTCCTACTGTTTCTCTACATTCCTCCTACATACCAATTAGATTGTAAGCTCCTCGGAGCAGAGATTCCTCTTCCTAAATGTTACGTATGTCTGAAGCACTTATTCCCATGACCTGTTATTTATATATTATTTGTTATTTATATGATTACCACATGTATTACTACTCTGAAGCGCTATGTACATTAATGGCGCTATACAAATAAAGACATGCAATACAATACATCTATAAGGCTGCGGCCAGGCAGGGAGCGGGCGCGCTGGCGCTCATGTGCCGTGACGTCACGCTCCATGCTCGGCCGGGAGATTTGTGGCCGGCTAGGTGCGTGCGGGGCTCGGCCATGACGGATCTGGTTCTACCTCATTGGGCGACCTGCTTACGTGACGCGCCAGCGAGGCAAATTCAATTTTGCTTGCTTCGGCAAGCAGATAAGCGCCGAGCATGCGCAGGCGTTCGCTCACGCTGGCCACACACATTACTGCAATGGTTTTCATCGCAACGCACGGCATGGCACGTCACCCTGGCCACAGCCTAATAATGCACAAGGCTGTGACAAAGTGCACCCTTCAGATGGACCTTCACGTGCCCAGCCGCCTGGTATCCGTCCCCGGGTTCCTACCCGTTTGCCATCAACTTCAATGTCCTTTACGTAGTTCTCAAATACGGTTGAACTGTAAGATTCCGGGAACTCGTTCCTGCTGAACATGATTAGGAGGCAGGTCTTTCCGCACACTCCATCTCCCACAACCACAAGCCTCTTCCGGATGGCTGCTGTGTCTGCAAAAGAACAGGAGAGATGTCACACACAGGACAGCCCCTCACCCCATCTCCCTGCCAGAGGGGCCTGGACAGGACAGCCCCTCATCCCATCTCCCTGCCAGAGGGGCCTGGACAGGACAGCCCCTCACCCATCTCCCTGCCAGAGGGGCCTGGACAGGACAGCCCCTCACCCCATCTCCCTGCCAGAGGGGCCTGGACAGGACAGCAGCCCCTCATCCCATCTCCCTGCCAGAGGGGCCTGGACAGGACAGCAGCCCCTCATCCCATCTCCCTGCCAGAGGGGCCTGGACAGGACAGCAGCCCCTCATCCCATCTCCCTGCCAGAGGGGCCTGCACAGGACAGCCCCTCACCCATCTCCCTGCCAGAGGAGCCTGCACAGTACCCCAGCACTGCTTTGCTTGCCACTTACTAACAGACTCCTACAAACCTCTCAGTAATTACATAAACCGGCTCCAGTCTCATAATTATAATCTTTGCTGCCGCTGTCACATAGTAGCAGTTACTATCAGCGCATGCGCACACTGCGCTTCTAATGGCCGCGCATGCCCTGAAAAGAACGCAAGTGTACGCATGCGTAGAACAGACCGTACATACCCCGAGTAGTACGGCAATGCACGCATGCGCACAACAGATCGCGAATGCGGGAACATACGCCCATCAGGACATAATATTCAGCGCGCATGCGCCGCCTCCGGACAAGCAACACATCACGGCAGTATACGCATGCGCTGAACAGATCACCAACCCGTCACAAACGCCCATCAGGACGTTATATTTAACGCGTATGCGCAGACCAGGCACATAACGATCACATTGCCTGCCCTACGCCATATCAGCCAAAGAATCTGCAAAGGCTGCCAGTACCCAAAGCGCATGCGCAATAAGAAACACACACACCATGCGTTCCTTCACCTACATGCACAACACAACCGCACCTCTGCGCACCATAACCCTTCCCAGTGGGACACCCTCACAGCCTCACGACGCAGAACAAGATGGCCACTATTCTCAAGTTAAATTCCAACACATACCGTCCTGTAACACTCTCTAGCACACACCTTCCTGTAACACTCTCCAACACACCTTCCTGTAACACTCTCTCCAACTCACACCTTCCTGTAACACTCTCTCCAACACACCTTCCTGTAACACTCTCCAACATATACCTTCCTGTAACACTCTCTCCAACACACACCTTCCTGTAACACTCTCCACCACATACCTTCCTGTAACACTCTCTCCAACACACCTTCCTGTAACACTCTCCAACACACACCTTCCTGTAACACTCTCTCCAACACACACCTTCCTGTAACACTCTCTCCAACACACACCTTCCTGTAACACTCTCCACCACATACCTTCCTGTAACACTCTCTCCAACACACACCTTCCTGTAACACTCTCTCCAACACACACCTTCCTGTAACACTCTCACACCTTCCTATAACACTCTCCAACACACACCTTCCTGTAACACTCCAGCACACACCTTCCTGTAACACTCTCTAGCACACACCTTCCTGTAACACTCTCCAACACACCTTCCTGTAACACTCTCTCCAACTCACACCTTCCTGTAACACTCTCTCCAACACACCTTCCTGTAACACTCTCCAACATATACCTTCCTGTAACACTCTCTCCAACACACCTTCCTGTAACACTCTCCAACACACACCTTCCTGTAACACTCTCTCCAACACACCTTCCTGTAACACTCTCCAACACACACCTTCCTGTAACACTCTCTCCAACACACACCTTCCTGTAACACTCTCTCCAACACACACCTTCCTGTAACACTCTCCACCACATACCTTCCTGTAACACTCTCTCCAACACACACCTTCCTGTAACACTCTCTCCAACACACACCTTCCTGTAACACTCTCACACCTTCCTATAACACTCTCCAACACACACCTTCCTGTAACACTCCAGCACACACCTTCCTGTAACACTCTCTAGCACACACCTTCCTGTAACACTCTCCAACACACCTTCCTGTAACACTCTCTCCAACTCACACCTTCCTGTAACACTCTCTCCAACACACCTTCCTGTAACACTCTCCAACATATACCTTCCTGTAACACTCTCTCCAACACACACCTTCCTGTAACACTCTCCACCACATACCTTCCTGTAACACTCTCTCCAACACACCTTCCTGTAACACTCTCCAACACACACCTTCCTGTAACACTCTCTCCAACACACACCTTCCTGTAACACTCTCTCCAACACACACCTTCCTGTAACACTCTCCACCACATACCTTCCTGTAACACTCTCTCCAACACACACCTTCCTGTAACACTCTCTCCAACACACACCTTCCTGTAACACTCTCACACCTTCCTGTAACACTCTCTCCACCACATACCGTCCTGTAACACTCTACAGCAGCTAGCAATCCCACCCAACATTCAGCATCTGTGCCAGCTCCATATATATCATATACATGTGTTGGACTACTAACTGCACTACACAAACAAGACATTCATATGAACACTGATATTCAAAAGTTACAACACTTCAACTACTTTGTACAGCCAGTGTGTCAGGATAATGTCATGAGATATTGGGTATTTTTAATCCCTCTGGGGCTTAAGGGGTTAATGAGCTACAGTTTTAGGAAACTACAAATATGTGTGGTGTCTTTTCAGAAATATCTGGGCTTCAAAAGGCTTGATTGAAGTTGGGTGTGAAAAGTACAGAGGGGGTTTGGTGTATGTTAACACCTAATTTGCAGGCCAAGTGTATATTACTGGTAGATACAGCTAGGCCCATGTCTGGAGCATTGGGTGTGAAATATAGCACCTGTGACAAACGTTCTCTACACAGGAGGCCCAGCTTTAAAGCATTTCTTGATAAGGGGTTTTATGGGGGCCAGGGGCGTGGCTACAGAAGGTATCAAAATGAGAGAGCGTATTAAATATAAGAATATCATGAGATGCTCTCGGCTGAACATGCTAAAAGTAACTAACTAACAAACCAAAAGATAGTACCAGCACTCTCTGTCTCACAGCTACAGATATAAGCGAATATCAGTGTAGGGAATATGAATAATTTAATGACACTAATAATAAACTGAAAATATAGCAACAATAGCCAATACGCCAATGCAAGAATAAATATCACCATAGAGAAAATCAAAAATTAAAGGAGGTAGAGGGGAAAGAAGAAGAAGGGGAAAAAACACAAAAGAAAAGCAAAAAATCACAAAAATGGAAAAAAGAAAGCAAACTAGGGGGGCGACGTTTCGAGGGGTGACCTCTTCATCTGGCCCATTCCCCCTGGTCCCAAAGGGTCCCAGAGGTACTTCCCTAAGCCTTCCCTCCCCACTGTCAAATAATCCCACACTCAGCTAATGATATAAATCTAAAGTCTAAAGAGGGCAAATCACATAAGCAGATATCAAATATCAAACAATAAATGTAGATACAAGAATATTGTAAAAGACACAGAGCATATGCAGATATCAGATGTCAATCAGTGAACAAGTATAAGCAAACCCTCTTCCTGGTGCCCTGTCGAGTGCTTGGGACTGAACAAGCTGAATTCATTGCTTTAAGTAGTAGAGAGGATTAACAGCTCCTATCGTCTGGCTGGAGACGTCACTGACAGAGTCCTCCACAGAAAGCTGCAGACGTTTTGGCAAGTCACGAGAGCGCCTGTGCATACTTTTCCCCTTCACTGCTCATGAGGAATGTCACTGAGCAAGCGCAGGATCCTGTGTGGATAGTCTTTGAACAGGGTAGAGTGCTTCTGTCTCAGCTGCCTTTGATGATATGTAAATCATGTTCCTGCTGCTAGTCACTCACTGCGCATGTGCAAGGTCCCGATCACATAGTACTTGATCTTTGCAGCCTCTGAGCAGACGGGAAGGTTGTGCTGCGTGCATTCTTGTTGCTGGCACATAGTGCTCTGCAGTAACACACTGGGTACTCCTGTAAAGACTCCCAAACCAAACAGAAGGCAAAGCATAAGTATTAAAGCAATGACAGGCTATTCAGGTATTTACCTAAATAGCTAAAAATAGACAGACAGCCCCCTAAAAAGAGAGAGACCAAATGAGAGGGCTTAAAAAAGGTTAAAAAAATCACATCCACACCTAAGTACCAAAGACGGGTCCAAATCCCTCTAGGGTATAAGATGTCAAAGAAAACCTCAGCTCACCTGCTGTCAAGGGTCTAGTTAGAGGTGGATAGAGACATCTAAGATGACAGGATGGATCACAGGCCGAACATTAGCCCTTATAACACCTGACCCATACTTCAAGAATAATAAGCAATGGTCGTATACTGAATGCTGGTCCAGGTCTGGTGGGGAGGGTGTCCTGCAGGAGCCATGAGGGTTACTAGGAGTGACAGATGGCACATCCTGGGGTGATGCAAATATCAAAAGATTAAAAATAGCAGCTAAAGTCTAATTCCTTATTAATGCCCCTGGGACTTACATTGTCCAAACGTCTTATCCATAGTGTCTCTTTCTGCAATAAAGACCTCTGAAGGTCCCCACCACGTCTCTTTCTCCGCACACCATCTATGACCTGGAACCTCAGTTAACTCACATTGTGCCCAGCTTGTGTGAAGTGATGGGCCACCGGAGCGTCAGGGTCACCCCTACGAATGGCCGCTTTGTGCTGTCGAATCCGGTCCTATACCTGTTGTGTTGTTTCTCCCACATAACCAAGGCCACAGGGGCATTTAATGAGGTACACTACATTCTTAGACATACAAGTGTAAAAGTTCTTAATATTGTAGGTCTGTCCAGTGTGGGGATGTCGAAACGTGTGGCCCTCCTGTAAACTATTGCATTGACTGCAGTTAAGACACCTGTAACATCCCAATTTGGGAGTCCCCAAAAAAGTCTGAGTGGATCCTTTCCCTCCTATGTCTGCCTTCACAAGTCTGTCCCTTAAATTGCGACCCCTTTTATAGGAGAATAAGGGTTTATAAGTAAAAATAGGGGATAAAGTGGAATCAATGGAGACCAATGCCTTAGTACAATATTTTTGATTCTCCCCGATTGGGTATTGAATGTGGTCACAAATGGAATGGAGAACTGTTTCTTGGGGGGACAACCCTGTAACTTCCCCCTCAGGAGCTCTTCCCTAGGAATAGCCTCTGCCTTATCTCGTTGGTTTTTGAGTAGGGAGTTAGGGTAACCTCTTTTCCTGAATTTATCTTGCATGTTATCCAGGCTGACCTTAACGCCATCAGAGGTACTAATGATTCTCTTTCTCCTCAAGAATTGGCTATACGGGAGCCCCCGTACAGTACCGGGAGGGTGAAAGCTACTATAGTGTAGAAGATTGTTTCTATCTGTAGGCTTAGTGAATAAGTTGGATTCCAATCTATTGTCCACTATGGAGATGGTTGTGTCTAAAAAATCTACCGAGACCTCGCTACATTGATAAGTGAAACTGATAGTTGCCCTAGCCATGTTGATGTCTGAGACAAATGACAATAAGGAACCAGCATCCCCCAGCCAAATTAGGAACACATCGTCGATGTAGCGCACCCGTGGATAGTGAATTTCGGGATGAGGATAGACATACTCCTCCTCGAATCTAGCCATGAAGATGTTGGCATATGTGGGTGCGACATTCGACCCCATGGCCGTGCCCTGAGCCTGAATGTAAAAGGTATCCTCAAAGAGAAAATAATTCTCCCTGAGGATAATCTCCAAGAGATCTAGTATAAACATATGTTCCTTCGGTGTATATAGATCTTCTGTAGCCAAAGTCTTCACAGCTGCTATCCCCTCAAGATGAGGAATCGAGGTATATAGGCTATTCACGTCAAGTGTAGCCAACAGTACACTAGTGGTAAATGGTGGAATAGAAGATATTTTATTCAGAAAGTGTGTAGTATCCTGAACAAAAGATTTGGAGTTATCCACAAAAGGTCTCAGCAATTTGTCTAGAAAAATCGCACAGGGTTGAAAGATGGAATCTGTGCCCACCACTATGGGTCTACCTGGGGGGGATATTAGAATATTGTGTATTTTGGGTAACACATAGAACACAGGGGTAATAGGGTCTTTTTTTAAAAGAAAGTCCTTCTGTTTTTTGGTGATAACACAACCTTCATAAGCCATGTCTAAGACCTCAGAGACCCTCCTGGTGACTTCAACGATCGGGTTATGATCAATTACTCTATAATTATTGACCATCTCAAGTTGTCTTAATATCTCTTGCCTATACTCGGAACGGTCCATAATCACTATAGCCCCACCCTTATCGGACGGTTTTATTACAATATAGGGGTCTGATTCTAACTCCTTGATAATGGCCTGCTCCTATCTGGAGAAATTATTATTTCTAGGTCGTGATCTACTCACTTTGAGTGCCTCAATGTCCCTTTGTACCAAAGAAATATAGGTTTCTATTGTATGGTTGCTAGGAGGGGGGTTAAATTTACCCTTATTCTTGCACTCTTCCGTGAGAATATGAAACGTTGAATCAACCATAACATCATTATCAGCAGGTGATGGTGAGCAGGGGTGCTTAAGAAAGAACCCCTTAAGGCGTAAGTTCCTAAAGAAGCGAGCCAAATCCACATCAAGCTCTAGAAAGTCAATGGGATTGGTAGGTACAAATGAAAGGCCCTTATTTAAAACCTCCAATTGTTCGTTGGTAAAGGTCTTACCAGAGATATTAACTACCAGTGGATCTGCGACCGTGTCTGCATTCCTCTCCTTACTGGCCCGTGCGTTTCGGTGCTTTCTCCCCGCCCTCCGCGACGACCCCGCGGAGGTCTTTGCTCTAAAAAATGCGGGACCCCTGACGAAGAATCGCTCCCTGTGGAATCCATGTAGTCTGGATCTGGTTGAGTACCTGGGTGGACCCTGGGAGCCCTCCACCGTTTGTAATGCCTCTGATGTTGAGTTTCTGTGTAAACCTGATTGCTGGTATAATCACGACTGTCCCTCAAATATTTCTGTCTTTTGCGTGTCTCAATGTCTCTACTAAATGTTGCAAGCTTCTCATCTAAAGTTTTCTTCAAAGTATTGAGATTAGTCTCAGACAGTGAAGTTTTGAGAGCCTCTTGCAGTCTCGTGACCTCAGTCTTGGTATCTATCAAGGTGGCTTGTAGCTGTTCTATAGTTAATATAATTAAATCTAAAGAGCACTTATTTAAAATACCCTCCCATTTAGTGCAAAAATCCTTTTGATCAGCGAATAGCGTAGGTCTCAGATTAGATCGGAGACCCCTAGGGATGCGTTTCACCCTAAAGTACTCGGCTAAAGTGGTTGCATGTAATTCTAAGTTTATTTTTCGCTTTAAGATCCTTTCTAAATCTAGCGGGATATCAATGGGATTATTATCAGATAAAAATTCCCTGTCCCCCAAACAGAGTGTGGCTATTCGTGAAGCATCCACATCTGAATAAGTAAATGTATTGGCATTAATTATGGGGGTGACAATATCCTGTGACAACGACATGAGGTCACAACTAATGGCATAGGTGCCCGTCTATCAAAGGGTCAATCTATGGTAGAAAAGGGGGGTGTGATAGACAGCACTCTGACACAATGACCCAGCAAGGTTGCAGGGTGCACCCTGCAACCTTGCTGAGTCATTGTGTCAGAGTGCTGTCCATCACCCCCCCCCCCCCCTTTTCTACCATGCTAAAAGTAACGTGTGTATCCGTGGAACCGAGTCGCAAATAATGATGACAAACACATGACGTTTAGCAGGTACTAAGAGACAGATATTAATATCTCTCTTAATTTTAGTATTACACAGTTATATTTAGTCTTATTGGGAGCGTCATGCGTGCCGGAATGTATTAATATGTCTTGCGTGCCAGTAAATATCACTGAACTGAAGTTATGAAGTTATTTAGATAGGAAAAGCAGTTTTTAAACGTCCTGGGGTGGGAGGAGTTTTACTCTGCGGAAGACTGTCAACCTTACCACTGATTTATGACAGGGGCTGGGTTTAGGTTGTGTTCAATGGGAAATAACTGTATTTAAGGCTGAGCAAGTGTGGTGGGGGGGGGGGGGGGTAGATATCCACAGAGGAGTATTTTGAGACCGGATACGGGATATTTCAATGTTTCTTACCAGCGACCTCTCAGGGGAAAATCTATGTCATGTGGTGAAGTATAGATTTTCTTTTATGTTTATCATTTTATTTTAAGAAGCTGTTCTGCCTTATATTGTAATAACTGTATGTTTATTTTGTAATACCTTTTCTGTAATCTAAGCACTGTATTTTTATATATATATTAAAACATTTAATAAGTAATGCTTTGGGCTCTGAACGAACTAATGCGTGCTCTGCAGAGAATAACTTACGAATTCGGGCACATGTTACTACAACTGATTTTGTGTTGGAGTGCATAGTTTTTCCTATAATAAACAGGAACCTGAGGCTCTAGCGGATATTTTAGTCTAAGATCTTTTATCATATCTGCATAACCTCAGGTGGTGGCAGTGGATGGTTATGATGTGCAATTGAGTAGGGGTTAATACTAACTCGCTGGTTCCTTGCGGAGGAGAAAGGGGGGTTGCTAGAGTTGCCATGTGTATTAACCCTGGTTGCATATCTAAAGTCACGTGCTCACTTGTGTGCTGTTCGTGGCGGTGGTATATTGGGACAGCTTGAGGAGAGATACAACTCCATTTGAGGGACCCTTGAGGGGGTGAAGAGTGGGGCAGCTTGCGGGTTGTGTATTGATCCTTGATCCTGTAAGAGGGGATACTGTCCATTTGACGAACCTTTGCGGAGGTGAAGAGTGGGTGCGCTTGCGAGCGTCGGTATTAACCCTTGTCCCGTATGCAGGTCGCGTGCTAGCAGGGGGTTGTACGTGACACAGTGTATAACATTAAAATAACTTGTGTACAGAAACATCAATTATAAGCCATCATTTCCTGTACTAACACTACTATCATACCCGCAGTGACCTCAGTATCCACCATTTCCTATCAAAAATAACAGTTACAGCTACTTCTGCTGCTCTCCAGCCACAGTCACATGCCTGCTTGACATACATTTTGCCTGTACCTTTAGCCAGAAGTGACCAAGTGTTCACTCCCAACACATACAACAGGAAGGGATACAAAGTTTAAAAAAATCACAATGGCCAAGGTAAACAAAGATAGCAACGGTGTCGCACTCGCCAGAAACAAAGTAATGCACCCAAAAAACAACCTAAAACTCATCTACAACGCAACCGAGAGTGGCGACAAAGACAAAAGCAACTATATATTTAAGTACAACAAGATGAGCATTTACAGTTACCAACGCCTTCAACAATCACTGGACTGTCCACCAGACACCAGTAATGCACGAGTACTGCCTGAGGCACCAAACCCTACTGCATTGCCTTACGCTAATTATAATTCTCACCAAAATGCACAGCATCGTTTTACACTTACCTTCTTGAACAACAAATTTGGGTACAAATGTTACATTTGTCATCCTTTATGGTTCAAAAAGGGGTGTGTGCCAAGCACGCGCATTATAAGTGAAACTTTGTGTGTTGTCACTCTCAAAAGGGTTTCATCCCATAAAAATCATTCAAATAGAAGTACAAGTTCATTGCTGAAACGTAGCGAAGTTGGACTTTGAACGCGCGTGCTCGGCACACACACCCCTTTCTTTTTTATAAAGCAGTGCAGTTACTATAGTATATGAATGTATATGTAACGGTGCTTCCCCCACCCCTTGGGAGATCCCCCTCTTACCAGGTGTATGGTGCTTGCTACCTGTTGGCTCACAGAATGCTGAGTTGTCCGCCGATGGTTGTGGGGACGGCAGGACAGGCTTCTGGGGTATATACCCGACATTTACTCCATGGTACACAGCGCCTCCATCTGCCGTAAGCTCCAGATGTATGGAGGCGATCTCCTACGGTTGAAACGGTTACCTCTCCCCCCAATAAGATCACACACCAGGCAGGAGGCATATTCAACTGGAACGGGTTTATTCCTGTACACTCACAGCACACTATGTAGAGAAGAGAAAGGAACCCAACTTATAGCACTCCTATTCCCTGTACTGAATGATTAGTTGATTAAAATGAATCTTTATTGATCATAATTACTAAAATATAGGTGATTAAAATGAACAAACTTAGGACACAAACTAATGTTCCTATGAACTAGGCACGCTGGAATAACTGGTAGTAAAATAAATAATTGAGCTTGATTAAATCAATTATTCAAAGTAAGGGGCCTGTAAAACAGATATTCCTTAGGGGTGTATCTACTGTAGGTAGTGGAGTGAGCAGGAGGGTGCACTATGAGAGCACTATATAATTATGGCTCAAAACCACATAAATGGTGGTTCATAGTAGGTAATTACAGTGTTAATTAGCAATTAGATATGTTTAAGCCAGACTAAGAAGACCGTGGCTTTTCAGCCTCTGGAGTAATTAATACACATACTGTAATAAAACCTACACAGCTTAGTAGCACCTAAATCTCTTCAGTTTATATCCAGCAGTTACAGGAAAGGTAAAGCATTTTGTGCTCCAACGTGAACACAGTAATTGACGCAAAGCCTAATATGCTCAGGAGAAATCAGACAGCGGTATAGTAGTTGGTATACCTAGTGCCCATATTAATGAATGGGCTCAAACCGCATGGAGAAAATATATACTGAGCTTAAGGATGCATGTGCAGTGTGTTAAGTTGTATACCTATGCCCATTTCCTCTGTTACTCGACTGCTAAAACTCTGACTCAGTCCCTTATTTTCTCCCGTCTCGATTACTGTAACCTCCTGCTGTCCGGCCTTCCTGCCGCTCACATGTCTCCCCTACAATCTATCCTAAACGCTGCTGCCAGAATCACTCTACTCTTTCCTAAATCTGTCTCAACGTCTCCCCTCCTGAAATCCTTCTCTAGGCTTCCGATCAAACCCCGCATCTCACGCTCATTTCTCCTCCTCACGTTTAAAGCTTTACACTCTTCTGCCCCTCCTTACATCTCAGCCCTAATTTCTCGTTATGCACCATCCCGACTCTTGCGTTCTGCTCAAGGATGTCTTCTTTCTACCCCCTTTGTATCCAAAGCCCTCTCCCGCCTTAAACCTTTCTCAATTACTGCCCCAAACCTCTGGAATGCCCTTCCCCTCAATACCCGACTAGCACCCTCTCTATCCACCTTTAAGACCCACCTTAAGACACATTTGCTTAAATAAGCATTTGAATAGCACTGTGGATAATCCTGGACACATGATCCATAAAGCTTGGCCCCCTGCAGACGCACTTACTAGAATTCCCTCCTACTGTCTCTATATGTTTCCCTACCTACCAATTAGATTGTAAGCTCCTCGGAGCAGGGACTCCTCTTCCTTAATGTTACTTTTATGTCTGAAGTACTTATTCCCATGACCTGTTATTTATATTGTTTGTTATTTATATGATTACAACATGTATTAATACTGTGAAGCGCTATGTACATTAATGGCGCAATACAAATAAAGACATACAATACAATACAATTAATGAATGGACGCAACTGCTTGGCTTCAAGTGAAATCCTGTGCTGGAATAAACTGTAGCTTAACTAGCAACAATAAAATAAGATAGCAGTTGCACTGTTATGTTGGCAACTCTGGTACCTAGTGACCCCCAAACGGGGGACAGCAGACTCTTAGACTCACTGCTGCGGTCTCCCCAGAGCAGGAGCAGGAACCGGCAGTTCTCTGCCCAATACAGTCTCTGTTCAGGCCTCCAGACTTAGGATGGTCCCTGGCCCTTAACTACGGGTCAAGGGCCCCCACAGCAGTCCCTGCTCTTCCCCAGCCCTCCAGCAGGACCAGGGGAAAAGGTGATCACTCACTCTCCGCCTTTGGGAAGAGGACCAGGGCCTGCCAGTGCACAGCAGCCTGTGTGATACCTTGTCTCTCTCTCAACGGTAGAGAGACTACAGAATTTGGGGTTACACCTCCCTTAAGTACAGTAGGGGGAAGGTACTGGGTCTGGACCAAGGATTGGGCAGCACTCAGACCTAATCTCACCTTCTCCCCTCTCACTCAAGGGACTGCCTGTGTGGGGAAAACCCATAATTGGTCCCGACACTGCCGGCTCTTACCAGGACTTGCATGCCAGTGAGGGCAGAATGGCAGCCAGAAATCAGCCATGGATACATATATGGTCAATGATAAGGACGGTGGAAGAACTACAATTGTTTATTAATTTTATCAACACTAACCCTTTTAATCTACACTTCACATCACACCATCACTCCACTTATCTACACTACCTTGATTTGAAACTTTATGTGGGTTTGGACCAACGGATTCATACTGACATTTTTCGCAAGGATAATGCCAAAAATATCTTGCTACATGCAGGCAGTGCACATAGTTGTGCTCTCATTAAGGGGATACCCTATGGGCAATTCATTCGTCTTAGGAGGAATTGCTCTAATTTGGAAGATTTTCATAAAAGATCAATTGAGTTAACCCATCGTTTCCTCGCTAGAGGATATACAAAAACCAATCTCCAAGAAGCATATCAAAATGCTCTCCAACAAAACAGAGAGGGGATGATCAATAGATCTACAGAACAAGCTATTAATAGATTTACTGATAGCAACATCTCTAGAGAGAGAAATACAAACACAGACACCCCATATTTCATTACGAAATACAGTAGGCAAGCTGAAGCAATCCGAAATATCGTAAATCAACATTGGTCTATATTAACCATTGACCCCCTGCTCAGGAGCATTACCACCACGAGACCCAGATTTGTCTTTCAAAGATCACAAACTATAGGAAATATTGTAGCTCCCAGTGTAATTAAAAAGAACATATCAATTACAAAAAAAGAATTTTTTCCTAGATTAAAAGAATGTTTTGCATGTGGGCGCTGTAAAATTTGCAAGTATGTTACGAAATCCACAATTTTTACCAACATTGACAATACGAGATCTTACAACATCCCAATGTTCATAAATTGTAGAACAGAGTTTGTGATCTACATGCTGACTTGTGGTTGTCAAAAGAAATACATAGGTCTAACGACACGCATGTTTAAATTGAGAATCCTTGAGCATATGCGATTAATACTTAAAAAAGATGAGATACATCCTGTATCAAAACATTTTAATGTTTGCCAAGATGGTACCTTAACAAATTTCAGATGCATAGCAATTGAACAAATCCCCATACATTACAGGGGCGGTGATAGAATTAATACACTTTACCGCAGAGAGGACCACTGGATTTTCACACTCGATACATTAATTCCCAAAGGGTTGAATACAGAGTGGGATCTTAAATATTTTCTTTAACATGTTCATCACTTTAGATAAATTGCATAATGTGTATGAATATTTACATCTGTTTTCTTTTGCAGCATCTGTCTTTTGTTATAATTAAGATTGTTTGGTAATCTTGTTGTTTATTTCTAAGCAACCACTTGTGATTATATGAATATTTGTCTGATAGACAGTAAGCATTATTTCATGACTGCTATGACTACCCATTGTTATTTAACATTTCCACCCAATCAATCCCTTGTTATTATCCCTTTTCTCCCCCTCCCCCTTTCCCTTTGCTTTAATGGACTGTACTATGTCTCCATATAAATATCATTACTGTGTTATGGGATCGCACCATTGATTTAATACTCAAATCTAAAGATTGTCTTTTTTAATCTTTATTTGTAATTGTATGAGTTGTATTATTCTTTAATTACTTTGATTATTATTATTAAGTATTTCGGTATGTTCCCTTGAATATTCATTAGTCATCTTGAATATCCATAGACGCATAAGATGTTAAAATTAACCAATCAATGTAATATCAATCCATTCCAGCTGCGTGTTAATTGAATAGGAGGGGCTATATATACCAGATACACTCTCAGTCCCCATTATCCCCCTTGAGAAAGGGCACTAAAGTGCCTGAAACGCGTAGGGTTGTTATGTATTAGTTTTTTGTTTGTTTCCTTATTTTCATTTTATGTAGTCTTAATAAAACTTTTTTAGCCCTCAACTTGGTGAGCTGATGGTGCATTTTTTTGGACTTTGGCGATTCTGCTTTCCAATCTTCACCTTACATGGATACATATATGACACACAAAAAAAAAACTCTCTGATCCAGGAAGCGACCGCACTGCACCGCTGAGAGAGACCGCCCGAAGAGAGACCGCCCTGCCCCGCTGAAGAGACATTGCCAAACCCCACTGGAGAGACCGCCCACACGTGAACTTCCCACCACTTTATTCCAGCCTGGAGGCCCAAAGGAGCAGAAGACGCGGAGGCACTGAGAGGCATAGCGATTTGGCGCCAGCTCGTGATAGGAGTTGGTTGTGGCTACGAGCTGACCAGGTGTACCCTGCTTATCTGGGACTCCCCCACCCCCGTTGATGTCTTCACACAGAGATTTCTCTCCCACGTATGGTTGCTTTTTTTTAATCCTGTAAGTGCATTTCTTTTGGGCTGCGGATTTTAAGAAATGTACTCATTTGTTTAAACAGTTACTTGCTATGGAGCTTGTGCTTCTGTTTGTTTTTTGTTCATGGATACACACATATATATATATATGTACAGGAAAGGAGTGAAAAGTAGCGCCAATCGTGAAACAATAATAAATATAAGATAGTATCAAAAGCATTCCCCTGGGACAGTTTCATCGCCTTAAAAGGAACTGTTCCAGGGAAAGTGACTTCATATGCCAATCCAAGGATTTAAGTGACAAATTTTTGTTGAAGGGCTATGATCCCGGTCTTGTCTGTGACTCTTTCGACAGGGTGAGGTCTTTAGAAAGATCATCATTACTTAGAGAGTGCTCCATTAACAAACATACTAGTTACAACACCCCTAGGAGTGGATCAATAAATATAGATGGGGTTTCACAGTTTATCACCACCTTCAACCAATCCCACAGATCCATTCAGGGTATCCTCAATACCCACTGGAGCATCTTAAAGTGTGATCCACATTTAGGTAGCATACTTCCTGAGAAAATTCCTATTGTTTATAGGAAGGCTAAAAACATCAAAAATATTTTGGCTCCGAGTAAATTGCAATCTACAGGTGCGACTGCCAATGCCATGTCTGTGGGCCAATTTGGTAATCATAGATGTGGCAGGGGTCGTTGCATCACATGCAAACATTTAAATACCAAATCGGAGTTTGTCTCCCTTCATAAGAATGGACGATATAATGTAAAGGGCACCATCAGTTGCCTGAGTACATTTGTCGTCTATCTCTTACAATGTGGTTGCGGCCTTCAATATGTTGGCCGCACCACTCGATCCCTGAGTACCAGATTCCTGGAGCACAGGAGGAATGTGATCAATGGTGTTACTACCCACAGTTTACCCAAACATTTCACTCATGTACATCATAAGGATCCAGAATCCTTAATAATTATGGGTAATGAACACATTCCTCCTGTTGCTCTAGGAGGGGATCGTTTTAAATCTCTTTGTAGAAGGGAGACTTTTTGGATACACCTGTTGGGGACACTCACCCCCGGTGGTCTAAATGAATGTTTGGATACCAGTACTCTGGGATAAGCCTCTAGATCGATCTGTGCTCTCTGTTTCACCTTCTGTGATCAATACGTCCCCATCCCCTCTTTTCATTTATTTCACATCCTCTGCGCAATTCCTTCCCTTCCCCTTCACCCCTTTTCTTCCCCCATTCTTCCCCCCCCCCACCTTTTTTTCCTTCCCCCCTCCCCCCACTTTCCCCCCCTCACCCTCCCTCCCCTCATTTCCCCTCCCTTCCCCCCCCCATTTCCCTATTCCCCGTCCTTCCCGTCTATTCCCCTTCCTCCCTCTGCTCCTTCCCTCCTTTCCCTCCTCTCCTTCCCTTCCCATATTTATATCCCCCCCCCTTACATTTCCCATTTCCCTTTTTCTTCTCTTATTAACATCGTTATATATACATCCTGTCTAACTATATATAGCACTTGGTATCAGTGTGTGCGTGCACTATCTAATAGACATTCTTTGTGCATACATACTGTATTATGTTTGTGCTTGAGTGTGTGTGGGTGTGTTAGCACACACTGACATTAATAGATTAATGGGTTGATAATATGAGGGTAACTATGTTACTTTATAATGTATTTTATGATTATGTATTTTTTATTAGAACTGTAACATTATAATATATGTTTTTAGCCTTTTTATGATTTTGAGTATTCATTATTATATACATTTTTAATTATATTTAATTATGCTTGTTTATAATATATGTGTGTAGTGATTTAGGCTCTGTTTGTAGTAGTAGATGTTGATATGCTATTAGTAGTTATTTATGACAGTGCGTTATGCTAGAGTGTTCACTTTTCAAACATCATTATCTGATTCCCAAACATTCTGGTTCCCTTTTTAGGGGCGGAATCCATGTTAATTGATGCACCTATTACGATCGAGGCACTCTAGTATAATAGCACTGCCATTACTGTTCAGGGATATTCCCTTTGATAAATTTGCACTTGTTGCGATGAAACGCGTCAGGGATGTACCTCGCGACATCGCGTCATCACGCTGCGTGCACTCTTTATGGCCGGAGAGTGCAGGATGTAATATCGAGGCCTGCTCTGATACCACATTATATGGAGGACTTTGAGTGATCTTGAACGCTGTCGGGTGTTCTGTTCCAGTTGGTGTTGGACTGCATACCTGTCATCAGATGTTACCTGCCTCGGTGGTGATTATATATCACAAATTGCTTTAATATCACTTATATATTGTGAGTGTTTTTAATCCCCCCATTCCCTCCCCATATTAAATGTTACAGTGTTACACTATGGGGCGTGCGCTCTCTGTTTTTTTGTTTATATATATATATATATATATCATAATACTGAGATAAGTTATGGTGAGTAAAAAAAGTGACAAAAACCCTCCACAGGAAACAAATATGCAAATACAACTGTATGCTCATCTGCATGTCTTAGGCAGGTCTGCAACCCCGCCTTTCCCCATTATCACCCAGCATACAGCACTTCCACTGCAGCAAGGGATTCTGGGAAATGACATGCAAATGAGCACAGTGTCACTTTTTGCCTCAAAAACCATTTTTAACATGGTTCCCTATAGGCTTAAGCTTGCTGCATGGTCACAGCTTTGAGCACAGCCAGGGTTAAGGTGCATACCCAGAAAACCACCCACAGACAGCTGTTTTGACCTTAATGGGTCTCATCAGTGTGTATATATATATATATGCGTGTGCACGTACCTTGCATATTTTGCACTGGGATTTTTGTTTATTATAAACGGTAGATTTGTAATGGTTTTTATTATTTGTACTTCTATATTTAGTGTGTGTGTGTACGACCGCGTCTGCGCATGTGCAGGTAAAGGGCCGCGTCTGCGCATGTGCAGGGAAACGGCCGCGTCTGCGCATGTGCAGGGATACGGCCACGTCTGCGTATGTGCAGGGAAACGTCCGCATCTGCGCATGTGCATTGAAACGTCTGCGTCTGCGCATGTGCAGGGAAACGGCCGCGTCTGCGCATGTGCAGGTAAAGGGCCGCGTCTGCGCATGTGCAGGGAAACGGCCGCGTCTGCGAATGTGCAGGGAAACGGCCGCGTCTGCGAATGTGCATTGAAACGTCCGCGTCTGCGCATGTGCAGGGAAACGGCCGCTTCTGCGCATGTGCATTGAAACGTCCGCGTCTGCGCATGTGCAGGGAAATGGCCGCTTCTGCGCATGTGCATTGAAACGTCCGCGTCTGCGCATGTGCAGGGAAACGGACGCATCTGCGCATGTGCAGGGAAACGTCAGCGCCTCCGCATGTGCAGGGAAACGTCCGCTTCTGCGCATGTGCATGGAAACGTCCGCGTCTGCGCATGTGCAGGGAAACGTCCGCGCCTGCGCATGTGCAGGGAAACGTCCGCGTCTGCGCATGTGCAGGGAAACGGCCACATGTGCAAGGAAACGGTCGCGTCTGCGCATGTGCAGGGAAACGGCCGCGTCTGTGCATGTGCAGGGAAACGGCCGCGTCTGCGCATGTGCAAGGAAACGGTCGCGTCTGCGCATGTGCAGGGAAACGGCCACATCTGAGCATGTGCAGAGAAATGTCCGCGTCTGCGCATGTGTAGGGAAACGGCCGCGTCTGCGCATGTGCAGAGAAACGGCCGCGTCTGCGCATGTGCAGGGAAACGGCCGCGTCTGCGCATGTGCAGAGAAACGGCCGCGTCTGCGCATGTGTAGGGAAACGGCCGCGTCTGCGCATGTGTAGGGAAATGGCTGCGTCTGCGCATGTGCAGGGAAACGGCCGCGTCTGCGCATGTGCAGGGAAACGGCCGCGTCTGCGCATGTGTAGGGAAACGGCTGCGTCTGCGCATGTGCAGGGAAACGGCCGCGTCTGCGCATGTGCAGGGAAACGGCCGCGTCTGCGCATGTGCAGGGAAACGGCTGCGTCTGCTCATCTGCAGGGAAAGGGCCGCGTCTGTGCATGTGCAGGGAAACGTTCTTACCTAGAGATTAGAAGTAACATTATTAAGGTATTCCAATTATACAAAAACACAGAGCTTCATCAGCGCAGGGAGGGAGTTGGGTTCTCACCCTTCGCCTCAAATAGTGAAAGCAGACCTGGGACAAGCCCACTTATATCCCTGCTTCAGCACAGGTCTCAATCAACTGCACCACCTGTGCTTAAGCAGGGATATCGTTAAAACCTGACCTGTTGGTGGCCCTGGCAGACTACAGCTGGCCACTCCTGGGCTAAATGATCAGTTTGCTCAATAGCCAAAAGCTCCTCGTTGGGTAAAGTGCTCTGTGGGTCTAACGTACGACAGAGACGTTCATTAACACATTCCTTGTTCCTGTACTTTGTGATGAGATTCATTGTGTTAACCCCGCAATGAGGATTTCTAGAACAAAATAATAGGTCTGTACCTGATCTGCAGTCCCTCTGCCCCTCAAACACCGTGAAGGATCCTCAGCAATAATGACTTTGAGCCTGCAGTCGGTGAAATAGCGCTCTAACCGTGTTATTAATTCCTGTCTGAGTCTCTAGATTGGACTGTCTGCCATTCACTCCAGGAGTTATTAAGTAATGCCAGAGCAGAAACCTACTTACAATGCCCCTTTTAACTGCAAAGGGGATTCACTGATCTAAGATGAGCAAATAAGTCTTTAGAAAACCACGGGGTAAAAAACCCATTGTAGAAATTCTTTTTATTTACGAATGCCACAAAATGTGATGGACAGGTCACTGTAGGGACTTCTGTTTTATTTCCGGCCACTGCAGCAGTTACAGTTAAAATATAAACCCCCTTATTGACCATTTGGCATCCCAGGGGGTAATGATTTGATGGGAAAATAACTTCTATACTCCTCTCTCACCAGAGATCCCATCAATTAATTCTAAACCCCACATCTCTAGCTCATGTTTCCAGCGGCGTATCACGGTGTGATGGCCTAACAGGGTAAAGCAGGGAGTGACGGCTCCAACAGGCAAACAACTAATTCCGTCACATTAATGAGGAAACAGCGGATGGGACGACTGCCACTGATGTGTATTCTCCAGGCTGTTACTCCTTAATACGTAGCTTCAGCTTCGGGGACATCTTGTCTTACTGTAACCCAACTCCTGAAGCGCACCTTTACTATTATACCCAGGACACTAGTTGACAGCTTAGAAAAGCCCCAGGTTGTAAGCGCCAATCCTGCCATCTTAAATTCTCCCGTTCAACTGGTCACCAGTAGCTACGTTGCTGGAAGTGAAGACCGATGCGCAGGCAAGATGGAGGATTAAATTCGCCGTTACTTTACAACAGGCCTACAAAACATATGGCCCGCGGACCGCATGTGGCCCGCCGGGACTCCGTGTACGGCCCACGACGGCCCCTCCACCCTCTTCTCTTCCCTGGTAGGGAAGGAGCGCACTCCAGCAGTGTGATGCGCTCCCCCACGAGTCCGCTCCAGCAGTTGATACGCTGATGCGCTCCTCCCGAGCCCGCTCCAGATGCGCTGACGCGCTCCTTCCCCCCCAAACCCCTTCTTACCTCGCTCTTCACCTTCTTGCCCCGATACCGGAAGCCGCCCAGTTAATACCTCCTCGCCCGCTTCTGCCGCCGCGATCAGGTAGGTATGGGGTTGATTATGATGAGGGAGACTGCTGAAAGGGACCGGGGGAGATGATGAAGGGTGCTGGGGGAGTTGATGATGAAGGGTGCTGGGGGAGATGATGAAGGGTGCTGGGGGAGATGATGAAGGGTGCCGGGGGAGATGATGATAAAGGGTGCCGGGGGAGATGATGATAAAGGGTGCTGGTGGAGATGATGAGGGGTGCTGGGGGAGATGATGATGAGGGGTGCTGAGGGAGATGATGATGAGGGGTGCTGAGGGAGATGATGAAGGGTGCTGGGGGAGATGATGATGAAGGGTGCTGGGGAAGATGATGAAGGGTGCTGGGGGAGATGATGATGAAGGGTGCTGGGGGAGATGATGATGAGGGGTGCTGGGGGAGATGATGAAGGGTGCTGGGAGGGATAGTGATGAGGGGCGCTGGGGGAGATAATGAGGGGCGCTGGGGAGATGAATGGTGCTCAGGGAGATGATGACGAGGGGTGCTCAGGGAGATGATGACGAGGGGTGCTCAGGGAGATGATGACGAGGGGTGCTCAGGGAGATGATGACGAGGGATGCTGGGGGAGATGATGACGAAGGGTGCTGGGGGAGATGATGACGAAGGGTGCTGGGGGAGATGATGACGAAGGGTGCTGGGGGAGATGATGACGAAGGGTGCTGGGGGAGATGATGACGAAGGGTGCTGGGGGAGATGATGACGAAGGGTGCTGGGGGAGATGATGACGAAGGGTGCTGGGGGAGATGATGACGAAGGGTGCTGGGGGAGATGATGACGAAGGGTGCTGGGGGAGATGATGACGAAGGGTGCTGGGGGAGATGATGACGAAGGGTGCTGGGGGAGATGATGACGAAGGGTGCTGGGGGAGATGATGACGAAGGGTGCTGGGGGAGATGATGACGAAGGGTGCTGGGGGAGATGATGACGAAGGGTGCTGGGGGAGATGATGACGAAGGGTGCTGGGGGAGATGATGACGAAGGGTGCTGGGGGAGATGATGACGAAGGGTGCTGGGGGAGATGATGACGAAGGGTGCTGGGGGAGATGATGACGAAGGGTGCTGGGGGAGATGATGACGAAGGGTGCTGGGGGAGATGATGACGAAGGGTGCTGGGGGAGATGATGACGAAGGGTGCTGGGGGAGATGATGACGAAGGGTGCTGGGGGAGATGATGACGAAGGGTGCTGGGGGAGATGATGACGAAGGGTGCTGGGGGAGATGATGACGAAGGGTGCTGGGGGAGATGATGACAAAGGGTGCTGGGGGAGATGATGACGAAGGGTGCTGGGGGAGATGATGACGAAGGGTGCTGGGGGAGATGATGACGAAGGGTGCTGGGGGAGATGATGACGAAGGGTGCTGGGGGAGATGATGACGAAGGGTGCTGGGGGAGATGATGAGGGGTGCTGGGGGAGATGATGATGAGGGGTGCTGGGGGAGATGATGATGAGGGGTGCTGGGGGAGATGATGATGAGGGGTGCTGGGGGAGATGATGATGAGGGGTGCTGGGGGAGATGATGATGAGGGGTGCTGGGGGAGATGATGATGAGGGGTGCTGGGGGAGATGATGATGAGGGGTGCTGGGGGAGATGATGATGAGGGGTGCTGGGGGAGATGATGATGAGGGGTGCTGGGGGAGATGATGATGAGGGGTGCTGGGGGAGATGATGATGATGGGTGCTGGGGGAGATGATGATGAAGGGTGCTGGGGGAGATGATGATTAAGGGTGCAGTGGGAAATATGTTGTTTTGTGATGTGAGATGTAGAGGGAGGGTGTTGTGAGATGCAGGGGTGAGAGGGTGATGTGAGGTGCAGGGAAGGAGTGATGCGAGATGTGGGTGGGTGGTGTGCAGGTGGGTATTGTGTGTGATGTGGAGGGGGAGTATTGTGTGTGTGGGTGAGGGGGAGAGATGGGAGGTATGAGAGATAGAGGGGGAGTCTCGCAAAAGCCATCGACACTGGGGGGGAATGGAAACTGTCACCCTGAGCCCCAGGTAAACAGTCTACTGCCCTGTCTGGTATAATGATGATGATGAAGGGTGCTGGGGGAGATATGATTTTACCCGTGCGGCCGGAATCTGTTTTCCTTGGAGCAATTCGGCCCTTCCAACTTTTCAAGTTGAGTAGGCCTGCTCTACAAAATCCCCAAATGGATGGAATTATTATCAATGGGATGTTGTTTTAAAGGGTAAACCCTCTGCCCTTTGTTAATTATGGCTGGGGAACATTGTGACCACAATTAGTTTCAGGGCTGGGGTTGGAGTGGAATGTCAGCGTTAGTCAGGTGCTGCTAACACAGTGAAATATATATCTGTCATGGGAGACCCCGAACTTTTAACACCTTTACCACCAGGATCACGATCGCCAGACAGAACACAATAGTTGAATAAACAAAAATTTATTCAGGCAATCCAGCAAACATACAAATCACACAATCACAGAGTACGCTCACTGCCTGGGGCCTGAGGGGAAAGAATCCAGGGTCAACTAGGTGCAGGGGTCTGCTTCAGTAGGCTTGACCTGCACAGCTTATTCTCAGTGCTATTCTACAAATAGCACTTTCGAATTTCTGTCAAGTCGTGACATCACACTCTCTGTTCCATCTGTAAAACTCATATGGTACTCTGACCGGCTACTCCCCTTACATAGCCCTCGGTTGCCTATCTTTTGTTGGAGCAAAGGCCACTGACCAATTGGAGCATAGATCATGATGGTGCACCAATCAGAGGACAAGGACTCGTCCGGCTGTACCAATCAGAGAAGGGGGCTGGCCCAAGGACTCTGGACTGCTCACCGGGGTGTGAACTACGGAGTGGGAAATTCGAACTGGCCAATGGGAATCGTGCCTACGGGGCTGAGACCCAGCAACGGTTCCCCTGGCCAACCCAATACCCGCTGGTTGGAGGCGCCTCAGTGTCTAGGAGAAAAAAGACTCAGGCCTGAGTCACAGCCCTTCCCCACTCACCATTGTCCAGGTACTTAACCCACTCCCAAGCTCTGTCCCGAGCCGGTATTTCTCTGTCTGTAGCCCAGATAAGTGAATTACTGGCTCCACACACCGAGAAATACTAGAAACACCAAAGTACATTGCGGACTTGCTAACTGTGCGGGGAACACACTAACACACGTAATAAAGTGCTTTTACAAACCCAGTCCCCAAGACACACAGTTTCCCCCCTTCCAGCTATCACACAGTGATAAAGCTCTTTGCTGGAAGCGGTTACACCAAACACTTAACATTCAGGCCAGAATGAGCCTCACAGAGGTGGCCATTTACACACGGTTTAGGGACAACCAGCCGGACTTCACCTTCATTACGTGAGGCTGGCTGCCCTTACCGTCACAATATCAAAGGAAAATACGTTAGATTTTAAATACTGGTAGCAAGATGATTTTTTTTTCCCTCAACTCATTACAGAATAAATGAAAACCAAAAAACACAAATAAAGGCCGGTAAGAACACTAAAGATTAATAACCATCACTTCAAGGATTTTTCATGACTATCTGAAGCCCTGGGGCCCCCCTCTTCGCACGCTGGCCCGCCCCCGGCGCTCCCCCAGGAGTGTGGGGATGGGTTTTTGTCGTGTGCTACGTGGCAGTTATCCGTTAGATGGAACAGATCGTGGATTTCCACCATCCGCGCCTGGGTTGCAGGGTTGCCCGCGTGGCCATCTCGAATACTTCCCTCACTCCGTCCTTCATCTTCGCAGAGCACTCCATGTACCCGAAGGCTCCGATCCGGTTGGCCATGTCCCGGCCTTCTTCCGGCTTCACCAGCTCCTGCGGGACGGAAAGAACGGCAGAACGATTAACATGGTGAGCGGCTCTCCGGAGAACGGTGTGATACTACATTACGAGCCAATACATCACAGACCGACAGGAACAATGAATTGCAATGCAAGGGTTAGTGCCTTTGAAGGAGGTGAGGTCAGTTTGAATCCCAGTATGAGCCTCTTTTCTCAGGAACTGAAGTTTGGGTGCAGGGGACGTCATCCCGGCAGCGCTGTATGTCCAATTTTATTTCCCAACTACCAGCACTTACATAGGAAACACATTACAGGTCTAAAACAGTCCCCTTCCCTACCAGAGGCGCCAGTAACTGTGCAGAGCAATGTGTTGCAGACCCTCTGGCAGCCAAATGGTTAAATAAACGTAAAGCACACGTAATAAACACGCTGAAAACATGTAACCAAAGCAACTAAAGACAAACCCTTCTAAATCTAACTTCTGTGGTTACATACGGGCTCAGCCTTAATGAGGGGATCTTAATGTAACAACGTGATGTTTGCAGTGCGGCTGCTGTGGTTTGGAAGTTTATCTATTGCAGCCATTTTAAATCAGCCCCTGGTGGCCTGCTGCTCAGGGCTTGGTATCTCTGAAGTGGGAATGTTGCCAGTCTCAGAGAATAGCGAGAGAGACTCTATATTTAAGTGGAACACAGCAAATTGCCGCTATAAAGGTTCAGCCCCTTTTGTGACGTCAGCCTCTGCTGAGGAGAAGCGTATATCCATATCCACTCTGACAGGGGCCTGGTGGGCCAAGGTTACAGGAAGCACCTCTTTAATAAAAAGCGGCCCCCATTAATTCAGAGCCCACACTAAAAAGAAATCCCCCCCGGGGGAACCTGTGTACTGAGATATGTAGCTTTTTGTGCCATGTCTGCGGGGTCACAAATAAAAGTCTGCAACATAACCCCAGATGACAACGCAACTTTCTATTGGCTGCCAGAGACTCCAAAGACTTTGGCCATTTTGTGTCACCAGTCACTTGAGAACTGGTAGGCCATGGATCGGCTCCCTTTAAAGTGTCAGGTTTGTGTAGATTTTGCTGTTGTCCCAGTTAAGAAGCTGGTGGTCTCCAGAAAGACGTTCATTTCAGCTCTGGTAAGCCCTTGCTTCCTGATATCCTTACCACTGAAGTGACTGCCGGTAATCGCTCTGGCTGGGCACTAAATATGGCCGTTTAAAGGTCTTACAGGCCAATAGGAAGCTGCGATATCATGCCTTGCAGGATTGAGATAGCGGCAGCAGCACCTTTAGAGGTACGTACCCTGGGAAGCAGGGAGAAGAGAAACACAGGAGGGGTACAGACCTGCTCATCGTTACGCAGGTCTTTCTTGTTCCCCACCAGGATGATCGGTACATTGGGGCACAAACGTTTCACCTCCGGGGTCCACTTCTCAATGATGTTTCCTGTCGCAAAAAGAAATCAATCCTCAGTGTCTGTGCACAGGAGAGAGGGACGGAGGAGATCTCACACACACTAACATCAGTGTCTGTGCACAGGAGAGAGGGACGGAGGAGATCTCACACACTAACATCAGTGTCTGTGCACAGGAGAGAGGGACGGAGGAGATCTCACACACACTAACATCAGTGTCTGTGCACAGGAGAGAGGGACGGAGGAGATCTCACACACTAACATCAGTGTCTGTGCACAGGAGAGAGGGACGGAGGAGATCTCACACACACTAACATCAGTGTCTGTGCACAGGAGAGAGGGACAGAGGAGATCTCACACACACTAACATCAGTGTCTGTGCACAGGAGAGAGGGACGGAGGAGATCTCACACACTAACATCAGTGTCTGTGCACAGGAGAGAGGGACGGAGGAGATCTCACACACACTAACATCAGTGTCTGTGCACAGGAGAGAGGGACGGAGGAGATCTCATACACTAACATCAGTGTCTGTGCACAGGAGAGAGGGACGGAGGAGATCTCACACACTAACATCAGTGTCTGTGCACAGGAGAGAGGGACGGAGGAGATCTCACACACACTAACATCAGTGTCTGTGCACAGGAGAGAGGGACGGAGGAGATCACACACACTAACATCAGCGTCTGTGCACAGGAGAGAGGGACGGAGGAGATCTCACACACACTAACATCAGTGTCTGTGCACAGGAGAGAGGGACGGAGATCTCACACACTAACATCAGTGTCTGTGCACAGGAGAGAGGGACGGAGGAGATCTCACACACACTAACATCAGTGTCTGCACAGGAGAGAGGGACGGAGCAGATCTCACACACTAACATCAGTGTCTGTGCACAGGAGAGAGGGACGGAGGAGATCTCATACACTAACATCAGTGTCTGCACAGGAGAGAGGGACGGAGGAGATCTCACACACTAACATCAGTGTCTGTGCACAGGAGAGAGGGGCGGAGGAGATCTCACACACACTAACATCAGTGTCTGTGCACAGGAGAGAGGGACGGAGGAGATCACACACACTAACATCAGCGTCTGTGCACAGGAGAGAGGGACGGAGGAGATCTCACACACACTAACATCAGTGTCTGTGCACAGGAGAGAGGGACGGAGATCTCACACACTAACATCAGTGTCTGTGCACAGGAGAGAGGGACGGAGGAGATCTCACACACACTAACATCAGTGTCTGCACAGGAGAGAGGGACGGAGCAGATCTCACACACTAACATCAGTGTCTGTGCACAGGAGAGAGGGACGGAGGAGATCTCATACACTAACATCAGTGTCTGCACAGGAGAGAGGGACGGAGGAGATCTCACACACTAACATCAGTGTCTGTGCACAGGAGAGAGGGGCGGAGGAGATCTCACACACACTAACATCAGTGTCTGTGCACAGGAGAGAGGGACGGAGGAGATCACACACACTAACATCAGTGTCTGTGCACAGGAGAGAGGGACAGAGGAGATCTCACACACTAACATCAGTGTCTGTGCACAGGAGAGAGGGACAGAGGAGATCTCACACACTAACATCAGTGTCTGTGCACAGGAGAGAGGGACGGAGGATATCTCACACACTAACATCAGTGTCTGTGCACAGGAGAGAGGGACGGAGGAGATCTCACACACTAACATCAGTGTCTGTGCACAGGAGAGGGACGGAGGAGATCTCACACACTAACATCAGTGTCTGTGCACAGGAGAGGGACGGAGGAGATCTCACACACTAACATCAGTGTCTGTGTACAGGAGAGAGGGACGGAGGAGATCTCACACACTAACATCAGTGTCTGTGCACAGGAGAGAGGGACGGAGGAGATCTCACACACTAAAATCAGTGTCTGTGCACAGGAGAGAGGGACGGAGGAGATCTCACACACTAACATCAGTGTCTATGCACAGGAGAGAGGGACGGAGGATATCTCACACACTAACATCAGTGTCTGTGCACAGGAGAGAGGGACGGAGGAGATCTCACACACTAACATCAGTGTCTGTGCACAGGAGAGAGGGACGGAGGATATCTCACACACTAACATCAGTGTCTGTGCACAGGAGAGAGGGACGGAGGAGATCTCACACACTAACATCAGTGTCTGTGCACAGGAGAGGGACGGAGGAGATCTCACACACTAACATCAGTGTCTGTGCACAGGAGAGGGACGGAGGAGATCTCACACACTAACATCAGTGTCTGTGTACAGGAGAGAGGGACGGAGGAGATCTCACACACTAACATCAGTGTCTGTGCACAGGAGAGAGGGACGGAGGAGATCTCACACACTAAAATCAGTGTCTGTGCACAGGAGAGAGGGACGGAGGAGATCTCACACACTAACATCAGTGTCTGTGTACAGGAGAGAGGGACGGAGCTCAATCACACACATGATAGTGAGACAGAGGGTATCTCACACACAGTAACGTCAGCGACAACACAGGGTCGGAGAATAAATGCAGATACAGCGACTGTTTAAGGAAAGACGGCAAATCTAGGAGAGAAATGTGCTCAGGGACAAGGGGAACAGGTTAACCCTTTCACTGCAACACATGCTGAAGTATTTCATATTCAAGCTTGGAGAAAAGGTGCCCTCACTGGACTCCAGCACAAATGCCTCGGGTGCACGTCCATCACCGGTAAGGGCGCTATCAATATTAGAGTAAAATCTCCTTCAGCTGAAGAATAAACAGCGGCTCTCCAGAGGTCTATCTCAAAAAGTATCTTCTGGAGAGCCGCTGTTTGTTCTTCAACTGAAGGAGATTGTACTCTAGTATTTTATATGCCTACATTAACATAACCAAGTACTGATCGGATGGAGAGCGTTCAAGTGCAGTGATGTGTCAGCGATTCAATCGATCTTTCCTACCTAAACTGTCCGGGTTATCGATGGAAAAGCACATTAATATAACGTCGGTGTCCGGATAGGCAAGAGTCCGCACCGGGTCGTAATCTTCCTGTCCAGCTGTGTCCCACAAGGCCAGCTCCACCTAGTGGCAGAGAAAGGAAAAGAGGCGTCCATATATAATAATGCAGGTGGGTGCAAAGTTTTTTTTGTTGCGCCCCCAGTGTGCTGGCTTCAGAGCTCACGCCTCCTCTCCCCAGTGACCTGGCGTCAAATGACGCCGAGTGTCACGTGACCCCGCAGCGCCATTTGATGCGTGTTTCCATGACGACGTGTTGTCATGACGACTTGACCAGAAGCCGTCTGAATCCCGGTAAGTTGAGGTTGCAGAGATTTCGTGCGGTTTTAAATTTAAATGTTAGATTTAAATGCCTCGGGGAAGAGTGCGGGGCATCTGCAACCCCCCGCGCCCACCCAGAAACATCCCGCGCACCGCTGTAATAATGCACAAGGCTCCGACACATTGCACCCTTCAGATGGACCTCGACGTGCCCAGTAACCTGGTAACCGCCTACGTGCTCCGACGCCCGGGTTCCTACCTGTCTGTTATCCACTTCAATGTCCGCTACATAGTTCTCAAATACGGTTGGGACATAAACTTCCGGGAACTCGTCCTTGCTGAACACGATTAGGAGGCAGGTCTTTCCGCACGCTTCATCTCCCACAATCACAAGTTTCTTCCGAATGGCTGTTAGGTCTGCAAAAGAACAGGAGATGTCACACACAGGACAGCCCCTCACCCATCTCCCTGCCAGAGGGGCCTGCACAGGACAGCCCCTCACCCCATCTCCCTGCCAGAGGGGCCTGGACAGGACAGCCCCTCACCCCATCTCCCTGCCAGAGGGAACTGCACAGGACAGCCCCTCACCCCATCTCCCTGCCAGAGGGGCCTAGACAGGACAGCCCCTCACCCCATCTCCCTGCCAGAGGGGTCTGCACAGGACAGCCCCTTACCCCACCTCCCTGCCAGAGGGGCCTGCACAGGACAGCCCCTCATCCCATCTCCCTTCCAGAGGGGCCTAGACAGGACAGCCCCTCCCCCCATCTCCCTGCCAGACTAAAACTGTCTCACATTTTATTAATTTGGTCTGTAACTGTTACATACGCCTATAATATATATTATATCTAACTGTGCATGCTATGTCTTGTATATAATGTATAACCCTTTTCACTTATGTAAGTGTATTTGTAAACATGTATTATTTGTTATCTTAATTCTATGCCCAGGACATACTTGAATACGAGTGGAACTCTCAATGTATTACTTCCTGGTAACATTTTATAAATAAATAAATAGAGGGGACAGGACAGCCCCTCACCCATCTCCCTGCCAGAGGGGCCTGGACAGGACAGCAGCCCCTCACCCCATCGGCCTGCACAGGACAGCCCCTCACCCCATCTCCATGACAGAGGCGCCTGCACAGGACAGCCCCTCACCCCATCTCCATGACAGAGGCGCCTGCACAGGACAGCCCCTCACCCATCTCCCTGCCAGAGGGGTCTGCACAGGACAGCCCCTCACCCCATCTCCCTGCCAGAGGGGTCTGCACAGGACAGCCCCTCACCCCATCTCCCTGCCAGAGGGGCCTTCACAGTACGCCAGCACTGCTTTGCTTGCCCCTTACGAACAGACTAATGCAAACTTCTCAGTAATTACATAAACCGGGTCCATTCCCGTAATCTTTGCCTCTCGTTGGAACATAGTAGCAGTTACTATCAGCGCATGCGCAGACTGCGCTTCTAATGGCCGCGCATGCCCTGAAAAGAACGCCAGTGTACGCATGCGTAGAACCGACCGCACATACCCCGAGTAGTACGGCAATGCACGCATGCGCAACAACACCGCGAATGCGGAGGACATACGCCCATCAGGACATAATATTCAGCGCGCATGCGCAGCCTCCGGACAAGCAACACATCTCGGCAATATACGCATGCGCTGAACAGTTCACCACGCCGTCACAAACGCCCATCAGGAGGTTATATTGAGCGCGCATGCGCAGACCAGGCACATAATGATCGCATTGCAAGTTCAATTCATACTTTCAATTCATACCTTCCTGTAACACTCTCTCCAACACATACCTTCCTGTAACACTCTCTCCAACACACACCTTCCTGTAACACTCTCTCCAACACACACCTTCCTGTAACACTCTCTCCAACACACACCTTCCTGTAACACTCTCTCCAACACACACCTTCCTGTAACATTCTCTCCAACACACACCTTCCTGTAACACTCTCCAACACACACCTTCCTGTAACATTCTCTCCAACACACACCTTCCTGTAACACTCTCTCCAACACATCCCGTCCTGTAACACTCTCTCCAACACACACCTTCCTGTAACACTCTCTCCAACACATACCTTCCTGTAACACTCTCTCCAACACATACCTTCCTGTAACACTCTCTCCAACACACACCTTCCTGTAACACTCTCTCCAACACATACCGTCCTGTAACACTCTCTTCAACACACACCTTCCTGTAACACTCTCCAACACACACCTTCCTGTAACACTCTCTCCAACACACACCTTCCTGTAACACTCTCTCCAACACACACCTTCCTGTAACACTCTCCAACACACACCTTCCTGTAACACTCTCTCCAACACACACCTTCCTGTAACATTCTCTCCAACACACACCTTCCTGTAACACTCTCTCCAACACATACCTTCCTGTAACACTCTCTCCAACACACACCTTCCTGTAACACTCTCTCCAACACATCCCGTCCTGTAACACTCTCTCCAACACACACCTTCCTGTAACACTCTCTCCAACACATACCTTCCTGTAACACTCTCTCCAACACATACCTTCCTGTAAGACTCTCTCCAACACACACCTTCCTGTAACACTCTCTCCAACACATACCGTCCTGTAACACTCTCTCCAACACACACCTTCCTGTAACACTCTCTCCATCACACACCTTCCTGTAACACTCTCTCCAACACACACCTTCCTGTAACACTCTCTCCAACACACACCGTCCTGTAACACTTTCTCCAACACACACCTTCCTGTAACACTCTCTCCAACACACACCTTCCTGTAACACTCTCTCCAACACACACCTTCCTGTAACATTCTCTCCAACACACACCTTCCTGTAACACTCTCTCCAACACATACCTTCCTGTAACACTCTCTCCAACACACATCTTCCTGTAACACTCTCCAACACATCCCGTCCTGTAACACTCTCTCCAACACAAACCTTCCTGTAACACTCTCTCCAACACATACCTTCCTGTAACACTCTCTCCAACACATACCTTCCTGTAACACTCTCCAACACACACCTTCCTGTAACACTCTCCAACACACGCCGTCCTGTAACACTCTCTCCAACACACATATTCCTGTAACACTCTCTCCAACACACACCTTCCTGTAACACTCTCTCCAACACACACCTTCCTGTAACACTCTCCAACACACACCTTCCTGTAACACTCTCTCCAACACATACCGTCCTGTAACACTCTCTCCAACACACACCGTCCTGTAACACTCTCTCCAACACACATATTCCTGTAACACTCTCCAACACACACCTTCCTGTAACACTCCAACACACACCTTCCTGTAACACTCTCCAACACATACCTTCCTGTAACACTCTCTCCAACACACACCTTCCTGTAACACTCTCTCCAACACACACCTTCCTGTAACACTCCAACACATACCGTCCTGTAACACTCTCCAACACACACCTTCCTGTAACACTCTCTCCAACACATACCGTCCTGTAACACTCTCTCCAACACACATCTTCCTGTAACACTCTCTCCAACACACACCTTTCTGTAACACTCCAACACACACCTTCCTGTAACACTCTCCAACACACACCTTCCTGTAACACTCCAACACACACCTTCCTGTAACACTCTCCAACACATACCTTCCTGTAACACTCTCTCCAACACACACCTTCCTGTAACACTCTCTCCAACACACACCTTCCTGTAACACTCCAACACATACCGTCCTGTAACACTCTCCAACACACACCTTCCTGTAACACTCTCTCCAACACATACCGTCCTGTAACACTCTCTCCAACACACATCTTCCTGTAACACTCTCTCCAACACACACCTTTCTGTAACACTCCAACACACACCTTCCTGTAACACTCTCTCCAACACATACCGTCCTGGAACACTCTCCAACACACACCTTCCTGTAACACTCTCTCCAACACATACCGTCCTGTAACACTCTCTCCAACACACATCTTCCTGTAACACTCTCTCCAACACACACCTTTCTGTAACACTCCAACACACACCTTCCTGTAACACTCTCCAACACACACCTTCCTGTAACACTCCAACACACACCTTCCTGTAACACTCCAACACACACCTTCCTGTAACACTCGCCAACACATTCCTTCCTGTAACACTCTCTCCAACACACACCTTCCTGTAACACACTCTCCAACACATACCTTCCTGTAACATTCTCTCCAACACACACCTTCCTGTAACACTCGCCAACACATTCCTTCCTGTAACACTCTCTCCAACACACACCTTCCTGTAACACTCTCTCCAACACAAACCTTCCTGTAACACTCTCTCCAACACATACCTTCCTGTAACACTCTCTCCAACACATACCTTCCTGTAACACTCTCCAACACACACCTTCCTGTAACACTCTCCAACACACGCCGTCCTGTAACACTCTCTCCAACACACATATTCCTGTAACACTCTCTCCAACACACACCTTCCTGTAACACTCTCTCCAACACACACCTTCCTGTAACACTCTCCAACACACACCTTCCTGTAACACTCTCTCCAACACATACCGTCCTGTAACACTCTCTCCAACACACACCGTCCTGTAACACTCTCTCCAACACACATATTCCTGTAACACTCTCCAACACACACCTTCCTGTAACACTCCAACACACACCTTCCTGTAACACTCTCCAACACATACCTTCCTGTAACACTCTCTCCAACACACACCTTCCTGTAACACTCTCTCCAACACACACCTTCCTGTAACACTCCAACACATACCGTCCTGTAACACTCTCCAACACACACCTTCCTGTTACACTCTCTCCAACACATACCGTCCTGTAACACTCTCTCCAACACACATCTTCCTGTAACACTCTCTCCAACACACACCTTTCTGTAACACTCCAACACACACCTTCCTGTAACACTCTCCAACACACACCTTCCTGTAACACTCCAACACACACCTTCCTGTAACACTCTCCAACACATACCTTCCTGTAACACTCTCTCCAACACACACCTTCCTGTAACACTCTCTCCAACACACACCTTCCTGTAACACTCCAACACATACCGTCCTGTAACACTCTCCAACACACACCTTCCTGTAACACTCTCTCCAACACATACCGTCCTGTAACACTCTCCAACACACATCTTCCTGTAACACTCTCTCCAACACACACCTTTCTGTAACACTCCAACACACACCTTCCTGTAACACTCTCTCCAACACATACCGTCCTGGAACACTCTCCAACACACACCTTCCTGTAACACTCTCTCCAACACATACCGTCCTGTAACACTCTCTCCAACACACATCTTCCTGTAACACTCTCTCCAACACACACCTTTCTGTAACACTCCAACACACACCTTCCTGTAACACTCTCCAACACACACCTTCCTGTAACACTCCAACACACACCTTCCTGTAACACTCCAACACACACCTTCCTGTAACACTCGCCAACACATTCCTTCCTGTAACACTCTCTCCAACACACACCTTCCTGTAACACACTCTCCAACACATACCTTCCTGTAACATTCTCTCCAACACACACCTTCCTGTAACACTCTCTCCAACACATACCTTCCTGTAACACTCTCTCCAACACACACCTTCCTGTAACACTCTCTCCAACACATCCCGTCCTGTAACACTCTCTCCAACACACACCTTCCTGTAACACTCTCTCCAACACATACCTTCCTGTAACACTCTCTCCAACACATACCTTCCTGTAACACTCTCTCCAACACATACCGTCCTGTAACACTCTCTCCAACACACGCCGTCCTGTAACACTCTCTCCAACACACACCTTCCTGTAACACCCTCTCCAACACACACCATCCTGTAACACTCTCTCCAACACATACCTTCCTGTAACACTCTCTCTAACACACACCTTCCTGTAACACTCTCTCCAACACATACCGTCCTGTAACACTCTCTCCAACACACACCGTCCTGTAACACTCTCTCCAACACACATATTCCTGTAACACTCTCCAACACACACCTTCCTGTAACACTCCAACACACACCTTCCTTTAACACTCTCCATCACACACTTTCCTGTAACACTCCAACACACACCTTCCTGTAACACTCTCCAACACATACCTTCCTGTAACACTCTCTCCAACACACACCTTCCTGTAACACTCTCTCCAACACATACCGTCCTGGAACACTCTCCAACACACACCTTCCTGTAACACTCTCTCCAACACATACCGTCCTGTAACACTCTCTCCAACACACACCGTCCTGTAACACTCTCTCCAACACACATCTTCCTGTAACACTCTCTCCAACACACACCTTCCTGTAACACTCCAACACACACCTTCCTGTAACACTCTCCAACACACACCTTCCTGTAACACTCCAACACACACCTTCCTGTAACACTCGCCAACACATACCTTCCTGTAACACTCTCCAACACATACCTTCCTGTAACACTCTCTCCAACACACACCTTCCTGTAACACTCTCTCCAAAACATACCTTCCTGTAACACTGTCTCCAACACATACCTTCCTGTAACATTCTCTCCAACACATACCTTCCTGTAACACTCTCCAACACACACCTTCCTGTAACACACTCCAACACACACCTTCCTCTAACACTCTCTCCAACACATACCTTCCTGTAACACTCTCTCCAACACATACCGTCCTGTAACACTCTCTCCAACACATACCGTCCTGTAACACTCTCTCCAACACACACCGTCCTGTAACACTCTCTCCAACACATACCGTCCTGTAACACTCTCTCCAACACACACCTTCCTGTAACACTCTCCAACACATAACTTCCTGTAACACTCTCTCCAACACATACCGTCCTGTAACACTCTCTCCAACACACACCGTCCTGTAACACTCTCTCCAACACACACCTTCCTGTAACACTCTCTCCAACACACACCTTCCTGTAACACTCTCTCCAACACACACCTTCCTGTAACACTCTCCAACACATACCGTCCTGTAACACTCTCTCCAACACACACCTTCCTGTAACACTCTCTCCAACACACACCTTCCTGTAACACTCTCTCCAACACACACCTTCCTGTAACACTCTCTCCAACACACACCTTCCTGTAACACTCTCTCCAACACATACCGTCCTGTAACACTCTCTCCAACACACACCGTCCTGTAACACTCTCCAACACACACCTTCCTGTAACACTCTCTCCAACACATACCGTCCTGTAACACTCTCTCCAACACACACCTTCCTGTAACACTCTCCAACACACACCTTCCTGTAACACTCTCTCCAACACACACCTTCCTGTAACACTCTCTCCAACACACACCTTCCTGTAACACTCTCTCCAACACATACCATCCTGTAACACTCTCTCCAACACACACCTTCCTGTAACACTCTCTCCAACACACATCTTCCTGTAACACTCTCTCCAACACACACCTTTCTGTAACACTCCAACACACACCTTCCTGTAACACTCTCCAACACACACCTTCCTGTAACACTCCAACACACACCTTCCTGTAACACTCCAACACACACCTTCCTGTAACACTCTCCAACACATACCTTCCTGTAACACTCTCTCCAACACACACCTTCCTGTAACACTCTCTCCAACACACACCTTCCTGTAACACTCTCTCCAACACACACCTTCCTGTAACACTCTCTCCAACACACACCTTCTTGTAACACTCTCCAACACATACCGTCCTGTAACACTCTCTCCAACACACACCTTCCTGTAACACTCTCTCCAACACACACCTTCCTGTAACACTCTCCAACACATACCTTCCTGTAACACTCTCTCCAACACACACCTTCCTGTAACACTCTCTCCAACACATCCCGTCCTGTAACACTCTCTCCAACACACACTGTCCTGTAACACTCTCCAACACACACCTTCCTGTAACACTCTCTCCAAAACACACCTTCCTGTAACACTCTCTCCAACACACACCTTCCTGTAACTCTCTCCAACACACACCTTCCTGTAACACTCTCTCCAACACACACCTTCCTGTAACACTCTCTCCAACACATACCATCCTGTAACACTCTCTCCAACACACACCTTCCTATAACACTCTCTCCAACACATACCTTCCTGTAACACTCTCTCCAACACACACCTTCCTGTAACACTCTCTCCAACACACCCCGTCCTGTAACACTCTCTCCAACACACACCTTCCTGTAACACTCTCTCCAACACATACCTTCCTGTAACACTCTCTCCAACACACACCTTCCTGTAACACTCTCTCCAACACACACCTTCCTGTAACACTCTCTCCAACACACACCTTCCTGTAACACTCTCTCCAACACACACCTTCCTGTAACACTCTCTCCAACACATCCCGTCCTGTAACACTCTCTCCAACACACACCTTCCTGTAACACTCTCTCCAACACATACCTTCCTGTAACACTCTCTCCAATACATACTTTCCTGTAACACTCTCTCCAACACACACCTTCCTGTAACACTCTCTCCAACACATACCGTCCTGTAACACTCTCTCCAACACATACCTTCCTGTAACACTCTCTCCAACACATTTCGTCCTGTAACACTCTCCAACACACACCTTCCTGTAACACTCTCCATCACACCTTCCTGAAACACTCACTCCAACACATACCGTCCTGTAACACTCTCTCCAACACACACCGTCCTGTAACACTCTCCAACACATACCTTCCTGTAACACTCTCTCCAGCACATACCATCCTGTAACACTCTCTCCAACACATACCATCCTGTAACACTCTCTCCAACTCACACCGTCCTGTAACACTCTCTCCAACACACACTTCCTGAAATACTCTCTCCAACACATACTTTCCTGTAACACTCTCTCCAACACATACCTTCCTGTAACACTCTCTCCAGCACATACCGTCCTGTAACACTCTCCAACACACACCTTCCTGTAACACTCTCCATCACACCTTCCTGAAACACTCTCTCCAACACATACCATCCTGTAACACTCTCTCCAACACATACCGTCCTGTAACACTCTCTCCAACACATACCGTCCTGTAACACTCTCCAACACACACCTTCCTGTAACACTCTCCAACAAGTACCGTCCTGTAACACTCTCTCCAACACTTACCGTCCTGTAACACTCTCTCCAACACACATTCCTGTAACACTCTCCAACACATACCGTCCTGTAACACTCTCTCCAACACATACCGCCCTGTAACACTCTCTCCAACACATACCGTCCTGTAACACTCTCTCCAACACATACCGTCCTGTAACACTCTCCAACACATACCTTCCTGTAACACTCTCTCCAACACATACCTTCCTGTAACACTCTCCAGCACACACCGTCCTGTAACACTCTCTCCAACACATACCTTCCTGTAACACTCTCCAACACATACCTTCCTGTAACACTCTCCAGCACACACCGTCCTGTAACACTCTCTCCAGCACACACCTTCCTGTAACATTCTCTCCAACACACACCGTCCTGTAACACTATCTCCAACACACACCTTCCTGTAACACTCTCCATCACACCTTCCTGAAACACTCTCTCCAACACACACCTTCCTGTAACACTCTCTCCAACACATACCGTCCTGTAACACTCTCTCCAACACATACCGTCCTGTAACACTCTCTCCAACACACACCGTCCTGTAACACTCTCTCCAACACACACCTTCCTGTAACACTCTCTCCAACATACACCGTCCTGTAACACTCTCTCCAACACATCCCGTCCTGTAACACTCTCTCCAACACATACCGTCCTGTAACACTCTCTCATCCACATCCCGTCATGTAACACTCTCTCCAACACATACCGTCCTGTAACACTCTCTCCAACACACACCTTCCTGTAACACTCTCTCCAACACATACCTTCCTGTAACACTCTCTCCAACACACACCTTCCTGTAACACTCTCTCCAACACACACCGTCCTGTAACACTCTCTCCAACACACACCGTCCTGTAACACTCTCTCCAACACATACCTTCATGTAACACTCTCTCCAACACATACCTTCCTGTAACACTCTCTCCAACACATACCTTCCTGTAACACTCTCTCCAACACACACCGTCCTGTAACACTCTCTCCAACACACACCTTCCTGTAACACTCTCTCCAACACACACCTTCCTGTAACACTCTCTCCAACACACACCTTCCTGTAACACTCTCTCCAACACACACCTTCCTGTAACACTCTCTCCAACACATACCGTCCTGTAACACTCTCTAACACATACCTTCCTGTAACACTCTCTCCAACACACACCTTCCTGTAACACTCTCTCCAACACATCCCGTCCTGTAACACTCTCTCCAACACACACCTTCCTGTAACACTCTCTCCAACACATACCTTCCTGTAACACTCTCTCCAACACATACTTTCCTGTAACACTCTCTCCAACACACACCTTCCTGTAACACTCTCTCCAACACATACCGTCCTGTAACACTCTCTCCAACACATACCTTCCTGTAACACTCTCCAACACATACCGTCCTGTAACACTCTCCAACACACACCTTCCTGTAACACTCTCCATCACACCTTCCTGAAACACTCTCTCCAACACACACCGTCCTGTAACACTCTCTCCAACACACACCGTCCTGTAACACTCTCTCCAGCACATACCATCCTGTAACACTCTCTCCAGCACATACCGTCCTGTAACACTCTCCAACACACACCTTCCTGTAATACTCTCTCCAACACATACTTTCCTGTAACACTCTCTCCAACACACACCTTCCTGTAATACTCTCTCCAACACATACTTTCCTGTAACACTCTCTCCAACACATACCGTCCTGTAACACTCTCCAACACACACCTTCCTGTAACACTCTCTCCAACACATACTTCCTGTAACACTCTCCAACACACACCTTCCTGTAACACTCTCTCCAACACATCCCGTCCTGTAACACTCTCCAACACATACAGTCCTGTAACACTCTCTCCAACACACACCTTCCTGTAACACTCTCCATCACACCTTCCTGAAACACTCTCTCCAACACATACCATCCTGTAACACTCTCTCCAACACATACCGTCCTGTAACACTCTCTCCAACACACACCTTCCTGTAACACTCTCTCCAACACATACCGTCCTGTAACACTCTCCAACACATACCGTCCTGTAACACTCTCTCCAACACATACCTTCCTGTAACACTCTCTCCAGCACATACCTTCCTGTAACACTCTCTCCAACACACACCTTCCTGTAACACTCTCTCCAACACATACCGTCCTGTAACACTCTCTCCAACACACACCTTCCTGAAACACTCTCTCCAAAACATACCATCCTGTAACACTCTCCAACACACACCGTCCTGTAACACTCTCCAACACACACCTTCCTGAAACACTCTCTACAAAACATACCGTCCTGTAACACTCTCTCCAACACACACCGTCCTGTAACACTCTCCAACACACACCTTCCTGAAACACTCTCTCCAACACATACTGTCCTGTAACACTCTCTCCAACACACACCTTCCTGTAACACTCTCTCCAACACACACCTTCCTGTAACACTCTCCAACACATACCTTCCTGTAACACTCTCCAACACATACTGTCCTGTAACACTCTCTCCAACACACATCTTCCTGTAACACTCTCTCCAACACACACCTTCCTGTAACACTCTCCAACACATACCTTCCTGTAACACTCTCCAACACATACTGTCCTGTAACACTCTCTCCAACACATACCGTCCTGTAACACTCTCTCTAACACACACCCTTCCTGTAACACTCTCCAACACATACCGTCCTGTAACACTCTCTCCAACACATACCATCCTGTAACACTCTCTCCAACACATACCGTCCTGTAACACTCTCTCCAACACATACCTTCCTGTAACACTCTCTCCAACACATACCTTCCTGTAACACTCTCTCCAACACATACCTTCCTGTAACACTCTCTCCAACACATACCTTCCTGTAACACTCTCTCCAACACATACCGTCCTGTAACACTCTCTCCAACACATACCGTCCTGTAACACTCTCTCCATCACACACCTTCCTGTAACACTCTCTCCAACTAACACCATCCTGTAACACTCTCTCCAACACACACCTTCCTGTAACACTCTCCAACACATACCGTCCTGTAACACACTCTCCAACACATACCGTCCTGTAACACTCTCTCCAACACATACCTTCCTGTAACACTCTCCAACACACACTTTCCTGTAACACTCTCTCCAACACACACCTTCCTGTAACACTCTCTCCAACACACACCTTCCTGTAACACTCTCTCCAACACACACCTTCCTGTAACACTCTCTCCAACACACACCTTCTTGTAACACTCTCCAACACATACCGTCCTGTAACACTCTCTCCAACACACACCTTCCTGTAACACTCTCTCCAACACACACCTTCCTGTAACACTCTCCAACACATACCTTCCTGTAACACTCTCTCCAACACACACATTCCTGTAACACTCTCTCCAACACATCCCGTCCTGTAACACTCTCTCCAACACACACTGTCCTGTAACACTCTCCAACACACACCTTCCTGTAACACTCTCTCCAAAACACACCTTCCTGTAACACTCTCTCCAACACACACCTTCCTGTAACACTCTCCAACACACACCTTCCTGTAACACTCTCTCCAACACACACCTTCCTGTAACACTCTCTCCAACACATACCATCCTGTAACACTCTCTCCAACACACACCTTCCTATAACACTCTCTCCAACACATACCTTCCTGTAACACTCTCTCCAACACACACCTTCCTGTAACACTCTCTCCAACACATACCGTCCTGTAACACTCTCTCCAACACATACCTTCCTGTAACACTCTCTCCAACACATACCTTCCTGTAACACTCTCTCCAACACATACCTTCCTGTAACACTCTCTCCAACACATACCTTCCTGTAACACTCTCTCCAACACATACCGTCCTGTAACACTCTCTCCAACACATACCGTCCTGTAACACTCTCTCCATCACACACCTTCCTGTAACACTCTCTCCAACTAACACCATCCTGTAACACTCTCTCCAACACACACCTTCCTGTAACACTCTCCAACACATACCGTCCTGTAACACACTCTCCAACACATACCGTCCTGTAACACTCTCTCCAACACATACCTTCCTGTAACACTCTCCAACACACACTTTCCTGTAACACTCTCTCCAACACACACCTTCCTGTAACACTCTCTCCAACACACACCTTCCTGTAACACTCTCTCCAACACACACCTTCCTGTAACACTCTCTCCAACACACACCTTCTTGTAACACTCTCCAACACATACCGTCCTGTAACACTCTCTCCAACACACACCTTCCTGTAACACTCTCCAACACATACCTTCCTGTAACACTCTCTCCAACACACACCTTCTTGTAACACTCTCCAACACACACCTTCCTGTAACACTCTCTCCAACACACACCTTCCTGTAACACTCTCCAACACATACCTTCCTGTAACACTCTCTCCAACACACACATTCCTGTAACACTCTCTCCAACACATCCCGTCCTGTAACACTCTCTCCAACACACACTGTCCTGTAACACTCTCCAACACACACCTTCCTGTAACACTCTCTCCAAAACACACCTTCCTGTAACACTCTCTCCAACACACACCTTCCTGTAACACTCTCCAACACACACCTTCCTGTAACACTCTCTCCAACACACACCTTCCTGTAACACTCTCTCCAACACATACCATCCTGTAACACTCTCTCCAACACACACCTTCCTATAACACTCTCTCCAACACATACCTTCCTGTAACACTCTCTCCAACACACACCTTCCTGTAACACTCTCTCCAACACACCCCGTCCTGTAACACTCTCTCCAACACACACCTTCCTGTAACACTCTCTCCAACACATACCTTCCTGTAACACTCTCTCCAACACACACCTTCCTGTAACACTCTCTCCAACACACACCTTCCTGTAACACTCTCTCCAACACACACCTTCCTGTAACACTCTCTCCAACACATCCCGTCCTGTAACACTCTCTCCAACACACACCTTCCTGTAACACTCTCTCCAACACATACCTTCCTGTAACACTCTCTCCAATACATACTTTCCTGTAACACTCTCTCCAACACACACCTTCCTGTAACACTCTCTCCAACACATACCGTCCTGTAACACTCTCTCCAACACATACCTTCCTGTAACACTCTCTCCAACACATTCCGTCCTGTAACACTCTCCAACACACACCTTCCTGTAACACTCTCCATCACACCTTCCTGAAACACTCTCTCCAACACATACCGTCCTGTAACACTCTCTCCAACACACACCGTCCTGTAACACTCTCCAACACATACCTTCCTGTAACACTCTCTCCAGCACATACCATCCTGTAACACTCTCTCCAACACATACCATCCTGTAACACTCTCTCCAACTCACACCGTCCTGTAACACTCTCTCCAACACACACTTCCTGAAATACTCTCTCCAACACATACTTTCCTGTAACACTCTCTCCAACACATACCTTCCTGTAACACTCTCTCCAGCACATACCGTCCTGTAACACTCTCCAACACACACCTTCCTGTAACACTCTCCATCACACCTTCCTGAAACACTCTCTCCAACACATACCATCCTGTAACACTCTCTCCAACACATACCGTCCTGTAACACTCTCTCCAACACATACCGTCCTGTAACACTCTCCAACACACACCTTCCTGTAACACTCTCCAACAAGTACCGTCCTGTAACACTCTCTCCAACACTTACCGTCCTGTAACACTCTCTCCAACACACATTCCTGTAACACTCTCCAACACATACCGTCCTGTAACACTCTCTCCAACACATACCGCCCTGTAACACTCTCTCCAACACATACCGTCCTGTAACACTCTCCAGCACACACCGTCCTGTAACACTCTCTCCAACACATACCTTCCTGTAACACTCTCCAACACATACCTTCCTGTAACACTCTCCAGCACATACCTTCCTGTAACATTCTCTCCAACACGCACCGTCCTGTAACACTCTCTCCAACACATACCGTCCTGTAACACTCTCTCCAACACATACCGTCCTGTAACACTCTCTCCAACACATACCGTCCTGTAACACTCTCTCCAACACACACCGTCCTGTAACACTCTCTCCAACACACACCTTCCTGTAACACTCTCTCCAACACACACCGTCCTGTAACACTCTCTCCAACACATCCCGTCCTGTAACACTCTCTCCAACACATACCGTCCTGTAACACTCTCTCATCCACATCCCGTCCTGTAACACTCTCTCCAACACATACCGTCCTGTAACACTCTCTCCAACACACACCTTCCTGTAACACTCTCTCCAACACATACCTTCCTGTAACACTCTCTCCAACACACACCTTCCTGTAATACTCTCTCCAACACACACCGTCCTGTAACACTCTCTCCAACACACACCGTCCTGTAACACTCTCTCCAACACATACCTTCATGTAACACTCTCTCCAACACATACCTTCCTGTAACACTCTCTCCAACACATACCTTCCTGTAACACTCTCTCCAACACACACCGTCCTGTAACACTCTCTCCAACACACACCTTCCTGTAACACTCTCTCCAACACACACCTTCCTGTAACACTCTCTCCAACACAGACCTTCCTGTAACACTCTCTCCAACACACACCTTCCTGTAACACTCTCTCCAACACATACCGTCCTGTAACACTCTCTAACACATACCTTCCTGTAACACTCTCTCCAACACACACCTTCCTGTAACACTCTCTCCAACACATCCCGTCCTGTAACACTCTCTCCAACACACACCTTCCTGTAACACTCTCTCCAACACATACCTTCCTGTAACACTCTCTCCAACACATACTTTCCTGTAACACTCTCTCCAACACACACCTTCCTGTAACACTCTCTCCAACACATACCGTCCTGTAACACTCTCTCCAACACATACCTTCCTGTAACACTCTCCAACACATACCGTCCTGTAACACTCTCCAACACACACCTTCCTGTAACACTCTCCATCACACCTTCCTGAAACACTCTCTCCAACACACACCGTCCTGTAACACTCTCTCCAACACACACCGTCCTGTAACACTCTCTCCAGCACATACCATCCTGTAACACTCTCTCCAGCACATACCGTCCTGTAACACTCTCCAACACACACCTTCCTGTAATACTCTCTCCAACACATACTTTCCTGTAACACTCTCTCCAACACACACCTTCCTGTAATACTCTCTCCAACACATACTTTCCTGTAACACTCTCTCCAACACATACCGTCCTGTAACACTCTCCAACACACACCTTCCTGTAACACTCTCTCCAACACATACTTCCTGTAACACTCTCCAACACACACCTTCCTGTAACACTCTCTCCAACACATCCCGTCCTGTAACACTCTCTCCAACACATACAGTCCTGTAACACTCTCTCCAACACACACCTTCCTGTAACACTCTCCATCACACCTTCCTGAAACACTCTCTCCAACACATACCATCCTGTAACACTCTCTCCAACACATACCGTCCTGTAACACTCTCTCCAACACACACCTTCTTGTAACACTCTCTCCAACACATACCGTCCTGTAACACTCTCCAACACATACCTTCCTGTAACACTCTCTCCAACACACACCTTCCTGTAACACTCTCTCCAACACACACCTTCCTGTAACACTCTCCATCACACCTTCCTGAAACACTCTCTCCAACACACACCTTCTTGTAACACTCTCCAACACATACCGTCCTGTAACACTCTCTCCAACACACACCTTCCTGTAACACTCTCTCCAACACACACCTTCCTGTAACACTCTCCAACACATACCTTCCTGTAACACTCTCTCCAACACACACCTTCCTGTAACACTCTCTCCAACACATCCCGTCCTGTAACACTCTCTCCAACACACACTGTCCTGTAACACTCTCCAACACACACCTTCCTGTAACACTCTCTCCAAAACACACCTTCCTGTAACACTCTCTCCAACACACACCTTCCTGTAACACTCTCCAACACACACCTTCCTGTAACACTCTCTCCAACACACACCTTCCTGTAACACTCTCTCCAACACATACCATCCTGTAACACTCTCTCCAACACACACCTTCCTATAACACTCTCTCCAACACATACCTTCCTGTAACACTCTCTCCAACACACACCTTCCTGTAACACTCTCTCCAACACACCCCGTCCTGTAACACTCTCTCCAACACACACCTTCCTGTAACACTCTCTCCAACACATACCTTCCTGTAACACTCTCTCCAACACACACCTTCCTGTAACACTCTCTCCAACACACACCTTCCTGTAACACTCTCTCCAACACACACCTTCCTGTAACACTCTCTCCAACACACACCTTCCTGTAACACTCTCTCCAACACATCCCGTCCTGTAACACTCTCTCCAACACACACCTTCCTGTAACACTCTCTCCAACACACACCTTCCTGTAACACTCTCTCCAACACACACCTTCCTGTAACACTCTCTCCAACACACACCTTCCTGTAACACTCTCTCCAACACACACCGTCCTGTAACACTCTCCAACACATACCTTCCTGTAACACTCTCTCCAGCACATACCATCCTGTAACACTCTCTCCAACACATACCATCCTGTAACACTCTCTCCAACTCACACCGTCCTGTAACACTCTCTCCAACACACACTTCCTGAAATACTCTCTCCAACACATACTTTCCTGTAACACTCTCTCCAACACATACCTTCCTGTAACACTCTCTCCAGCACATACCGTCCTGTAACACTCTCCAACACACACCTTCCTGTAACAATCTCCATCACACCTTCCTGAAACACTCTCTCCAACACATACCATCCTGTAACACTCTCTCCAACACATACCGTCCTGTAACACTCTCTCCAACACATACCGTCCTGTAACACTCTCCAACACACACCTTCCTGTAACACTCTCCAACAAGTACCGTCCTGTAACACTCTCTCCAACACTTACCGTCCTGTAACACTCTCTCCAACACACATTCCTGTAACACTCTCCAACACATACCGTCCTGTAACACTCTCTCCAACACATACCGCCCTGTAACACTCTCTCCAACACATACCGTCCTGTAACACTCTCTCCAACACATACCGTCCTGTAACACTCTCCAACACATACCTTCCTGTAACACTCTCTCCAACACATACCTTCCTGTAACACTCTCCAGCACACACCGTCCTGTAACACTCTCTCCAACACATACCTTCCTGTAACACTCTCCAACACATACCTTCCTGTAACACTCTCCAGCACATACCTTCCTGTAACATTCTCTCCAACACGCACCGTCCTGTAACACTCTCTCCAACACATCCCGTCCTGTAACACTCTCCATCACACCTTCCTGAAACACTCTCTCCAACACACACCTTCCTGTAACACTCTCTCCAACACATACCGTCCTGTAACACTCTCTCCAACACATACCGTCCTGTAACACTCTCTCCAACACACACCGTCCTGTAACACTCTCTCCAACACACACCTTCCTGTAACACTCTCTCCAACACACACCGTCCTGTAACACTCTCTCCAACACATCCCGTCCTGTAACACTCTCTCCAACACATACCGTCCTGTAACACTCTCTCATCCACATCCCGTCCTGTAACACTCTCTCCAACACATACCGTCCTGTAACACTCTCTCCAACACACACCTTCCTGTAACACTCTCTCCAACACATACCTTCCTGTAACACTCTCTCCAACACACACCTTCCTGTAACACTCTCTCCAACACACACCGTCCTGTAACACTCTCTCCAACACACACCGTCCTGTAACACTCTCTCCAACACATACCTTCATGTAACACTCTCTCCAACACATACCTTCCTGTAACACTCTCTCCAACACATACCTTCCTGTAACACTCTCTCCAACACACACCGTCCTGTAACACTCTCTCCAACACACACCTTCCTGTAACACTCTGTCCAACACACACCTTCCTGTAACACTCTCTCCAACACACACCTTCCTGTAACACTCTCTCCAACACACACCTTCCTGTAACACTCTCTCCAACACATACCGTCCTGTAACACTCTCTAACACATACCTTCCTGTAACACTCTCTCCAACACACACCTTCCTGTAACACTCTCTCCAACACATCCCGTCCTGTAACACTCTCTCCAACACACACCTTCCTGTAACACTCTCTCCAACACATACCTTCCTGTAACACTCTCTCCAACACATACTTTCCTGTAACACTCTCTCCAACACACACCTTCCTGTAACACTCTCTCCAACACATACCGTCCTGTAACACTCTCTCCAACACATACCTTCCTGTAACACTCTCCAACACATAGCGTCCTGTAACACTCTCCAACACACACCTTCCTGTAACACTCTCCATCACACCTTCCTGAAACACTCTCTCCAACACACACCGTCCTGTAACACTCTCTCCAACACACACCGTCCTGTAACACTCTCTCCAGCACATACCATCCTGTAACACTCTCTCCAGCACATACCGTCCTGTAACACTCTCCAACACACACCTTCCTGTAACACTCTCCATCACACCTTCCTGAAACACTCTCTCCAACACATACCATCCTGTAACACTCTCTCCAACACACACCGCCTTGTAACACTCTCTCCAGTAACTATCACTCCCACCCAGCATTCAACATCTGTGTCTCAACTTAGTGCCAGCTCCAATACTATATCATATACATGTGTTAGACTACTTACTGCACTACACAAACAAGACACTCATATGAACACTGATATTCAAAAGTTACAACACTTCAACTACTTTGTACAGCCAGTGTATAACATTAAAATAACTTGTGTACAGAAACATCAATTATAAGCCATAATTTCCTGTGCTAACACTACTATCATACCCGCAGTGACCTCAGTATCCCCCACTTCTTATCAAAAATAACAGTTACAGCTACTTCTGCTGCTCTCCAGCCACAGTCACATGCCTGCTTGACATACATTTTGCCTGTACCTTTAGCCAGAAGTGACCAAGTGTTCACTCCCAACACATACAACAGGAAGGGATACAAAGTTTAAAAAAATCACAATGGCCAAGGTAAACAAAGATAGCAACGGTGTCGCACTCGCCAGAAACAAAGTAATGCACCCAAAAAACAACCTAAAACTCATCTACAACGCAACCGAGAGTGGCAGCAAAGACAAAAGCAACTATATATTTAAGTACAACAAGATGAGCATTTACAGTTACCAACGCCTTCAACAATCACTGGACTGTCCACCAGACACCAGTAATGCACGAGTACTGCCTGAGGCACCAAACCCTACTGCATTGCCTTACGCCGATTATAATTCTCACCAAAATGCACAGCATCGTTTTACACTTACCTTCTTGAACAACAAATTTGGGTACAAATGTTACATTTCTCATCCTTTATGGTTCAAAAAGGGGTGTGTGCCAAGCACGCGCATTATAAGTGAAACTTTGTGTGTTGTCACTCTCAAAAGGGTTTAATCCCATAAAAATGATTCAAATAAAAGTACAAGTTCATTGCTGAAACGTAGCGAAGTTGGACTCGGCACACACCCCTTTCTTTTAAAAAAAATGTCATGTGTTATACTGTTTGTGTACACACCATGCATGTTTGGCACATGGGTCTCTTTTATTAGAAATGGGGGAATTGTAAATAGTTTTGCTAGTTGTACTTCTATATTTATAGTGTGTGTGCACGTACCTTGTATGTTTTGCACTGGGGGTTTTGTTTATTATAAATGGTAGATTTGTAATGTTTTTTATTATTTGTACTTCTATATTTAGTGTGTTTGTACGGCCGCGTCTGCGCATGTGCAGGGAAAGGGCCGCGTCTGCACGTATAGAGAAATGGTCACCTCTGCGCATGTGCAGGGAAACGGCCGCGTCTGCGCACGTGAAGGGAAACGGCCGCGTCTGCGCATGTGCAGGGAAACGACCGCGCCTGCGCATGTGCAGGGAAACGGACGCATCTGCGCATGTGCAGGGAAACGGCCGCGTCTGAGCATGTGCAGAGAAACGGCCGCGTCTGCGCATGTGCAGAGAAACGGGCGCGTCTGCGCATGTGCAGGGAAACGGCCGCGTCTGCGCATGTGCAGGGAAACGGCCGCGTATGCGCATGTGCAGAGAAACGGCCGCGTCTGCGCATGTGCAGGGAAACGGCCGCGTATGCGCATGTGCAGGGAAACGGCCGCGTCTGCGCATGTGCAGGGAAACGGCCGCGTCTGCGCATGTGCAGGGAAACGGCCGCGTCTGCGCATGTGCAGGGAAACGGCCGCGTCTGCGCATGTGCAGGGAAACAGCCACATCTGAGCATGTGCAGGGAAACGGCCGCGTCTGCGCATGTGCAGAGAAAAGGCCGCGTCTGCACGTATAGAGAAATGGTCACCTCTGCGCATGTGCAGGGAAACGTCCGCGTCTGCGCATGTGCAGGGAAACGGCCGCGTCTGAGCATGTGCAGAGAAACGGCCGCGTCTGCGCATGTGCAGAGAAACGGCCGCGTCTGCGCATGTGCAGGGAAACGGCCGCGTCTGCGCATGTGCAGGGAAACGGCCGCGTCTGCGCATGTGCAGGGAAACGGCCGCGTCTGCGCACGTGAGGGGAAACGGTTGCTGAGAGATGTCAATGAATATAATCGGGAAATGGTTACTCTACACATGCCATTTCGCAAAGAAGAAGCGGACATATTATCTGAAATGAAAGTTATCACTATCTACGATCGCAATGAAGAGCTCAACGTTGCAAACTCTACGAATCAGACTTAGGCCTGGGACATAGTAAATAGAAGCTCGCTTAGGCGCGCTCCTACTCTGCCTCGCCTGCTGAAAATGGTGCTTATTTCTGTCCTTGCAGGAGAGGCAGTGAGCGTGCTCAGGGGGCGAGGCGGAGCGGGAGGCGGGGCTAGTCCCCCGCTCCCATTGGATGACCGCTCCTCCGCTTCCCCGAGCGGCAAATTTGAAACTTGCCTGTCTCAGCAAAGTTTCTGAGCCTCCGCACGCATCAGCGCGCATGCGGAGGGGGAAACTATAGCCGCGCTGATGACAGATGCAGAGGCTTTGTGCATCTGCTCAGCGCGGCTCAGCCCGCCTCAGCGACGCTTAAACTTACTATGTCCCAGGCCTTAGACATTCGTAACACATTGCTAATCTGCAAAGAACTGTGTCGTAAAGCAGGCAATGGCGATCATGACGACACAGGCGCCACTGACTGACATCAGTTAGTCACTCCATTCTAACAAGAACACCATGCATTACAACACTTTTAGGAACATCCTGAAAGTGCTATGAATGCAGATTTAAAACTTGGTGCAATTACTAAGGGCAGAGAAAATGTACTGCCTAATGAAGAATTCTGCTAACTTATGCAAATGGCAAACGCCAAACAGAAAGGTCTATTGCTGCATGTAATTTGGAGCCTGCAACCTACACTCAATGAACCACAAAAAAAGATGGATCAAACCGCACACCAGTGTGTATACAGAGGATTGAGAACGAGGGGCATACAGTAGGAGGAGAATATAATGTACACAGCACTGATCTCTATACCATCCTGGATACTCTGCTTGTCAGGTATATGTCACTTTGCTACTAAGGATCTGCGTACTATACTACTAAGGCTTGTTCTATAGTGCTCACGATTCCTCCGCCGTGCGCGCGCGTCAATCATAGTTGGCTGTTTTTGGCATCCGTTTGTATAGATGGGACGCGCGCGAACGGTGGTGCGGCAGATAGGAGAAAATATAAGGAAAATTATATTTTCGTGCTGCTGCCAAGCCGTAGGCCAATCAGAGTGCGCCCTAACGCGGTGATGTCATTGACACGCCCCCTAGCCGCCCGCGTCACTGCCTGCAATATCTAAATAAGACGCGAGCGGCACTGTGCGCACGCCTGCACTATAGAACAGCCCTTACACAGACACGTACAACTGTGCATAGAGATAGTGTAACTATATACAGTACTACATTCCCTGAGTCCCTACAGTCTCCCATATAGGTCTCTGATCTCCTATATGGGGACAACAATGGTTTCTATTCTGCAACAGCAGTGAATATATGATTTCATTTCATAAATCAACTGTGGATGTGGGATTTTATGTAACATCAACTGCATTTCCTTGATATAAGTGCATGCAAATGGTAATAATAACCAAATTAGTTATATATCATATATCCTCCTTGACGATATCCTAACGATGAAATATCTATTTGATCCTATTCAGAGATCACAGCATTCATACACCATTTAAAATCCATGATGTCCGAGTAGAAATCCTGGGTATATATGTTTTAGACACGCAATTCTAAGCGTATATGATCAGTCTAAGATATTCTATTACCCCAGCTTCCTAGCTACTCCGCACTCCATTGCAGGGATTTTATTTTATTATATTTGTCACTGCATATAGTTATTTTCACTGTGTACACCTATTATTCCATGAATGTAATAAAAAAATAATAATTTTAATTACTGATCCTAATGTCTATCTGACAGCCTTTGCAGAAACATTATCTGCTGGACCACTCTTGTCCTGTATCCTCTGTAAACCATAGATTGAGTACAACAATTTGGAGGATGTTTTTTGGTCGTACTGGGATCAGTGCTGTGTTCACTCAATGAACCACTCCGGATATTTCTCACTGGACCTGCAGGATGTGGTAAAACGTTTGTAATACGCCTTGTGATGGACATTTTCAATCGCTTCACTAACACGGATGGATGCTGCAATGCAGGACATTACCTGTGCACCCACCGGAATAGCTGCCATGGCGATTATGGTACAAAATGGAGAAAGCGCTAAAACACTTTAAAACAGCCAATGAATACAGATAAAAGCAAAGTGATAAAACCACAGAATAAATTAACCTAAAAAAACCATATATAGACGAAACTAGTGTCCAAGTCCTGCTGCCACAGTCCAAATCAGGGGATATTTCTGGTACCCTCACAAAGACTTACAAAAGAAATCTGGACAATCGGGCGCAAAGGGCTGTTGACAAGGAAAAGATATATGTGGAAGAGAATAAATAGCCAATATAGGGGTTCATGCAGTTAGCAGTGGAAAGGCAATTCTCGCCACTTTCCCGCCAAAAAATGGCTACCCCTATTCAGTAAGGGGCGAGAAAGTGGCGAGAATAAAAAAAAAAACGCCAGTTTGGTTGGCGGTTTTTTTTTTCCGCCGGTGGCGAGGCGATAAGGCACTTTCCGCCTAAAATAGAAACATTTTCCGCCACGCTGTATTTTAGTAGTGGCGAGTAGCTTAGCGGAGCTATTCGCCACTCTAGAATGGCGTTTTGCTGGCGAATCAGCCACGCAAGAAAAATGCATTTACACTACCGACACACTTTATTGAAGTGTGGTCGGTACCGCAAGCCGGGAAATCTCCCGGCTTGCTAGTGGCCACCGCGCGGTCACGCGTCATCGGGAGCGTGCGCCCCCTGCACGCGTGTCCAGGGGCTCCCCGAGGGAGCCCTGGTGTCCCAGATCGCGGGACAGCGGCAGGGGGTTCCGGGGGACCCGGCGGACCCGGCAGCGGTAGGGAGAGCGCCCCGATCGGAGGGCGCTCTTCCGCTGCTTCGGCGCGCGCCCGTCACACTCGGGCGCGCGCCAGGCTACTGCTGCGGCACAGAACGGGCAAATGCTCGAATAAACTGTGCCGCAGCAGTAAAGGCCACTTCATTACCTTAGCGGCTAACCGCTAAGGCAATGAAGGGGTTAAACAGCCGTGCCAGGTTTATTGTGGGTAGCGGGTGTGGGTGAAGGGGGTATTTGACCCTTGTTGTTTGTTTAGGGCTTGCGGGGGGGTTGCGGGTGCGCTTAACCCCTTCACGACCGTAGCAGTTAATACCGCTACGGTCATGAAGGGGTTAAACCCTCCCACTACCCACCCGCAAGCCCTAAACAAACCACCGTTGGGGCTAATACCCCCTTCACCCACCCCCGCTACCCACAATAAAAGGAAAACACACACAACAGCCCCACACTAACTAAAGAAATATATATATATTTTATATATATATATATATATATATATATATATATATATATATATATAAATATATAGAAAAGAAACAAAAAGTAGCGCCAACAGGTATATAGATGTATATCAAATGATAATAATGATTGTTAAATAATTACCCTAAAAATCAATGACAAATATATTTATCTGAAAATAATTAAATAATTAAATAATTAATTAAACGGACTCTCCAGTAGAGATACAATACTAAACAGTGTAGAGCATAGGAACTGAGTATATACTGCTTCAATAAGTATACATACAATATCTATTAAAATGATACTAAATTAAATAATACTAAGTAAAATACATAACAATTTAAAATACCAAATGTGTTACACAAATTAGTACAAAATACATATTCAACAAAAATGTAATAAACTTAACTAAATGTTAAATGCTTAAAATTAATAAAAAAATATTTTTGTTTGGA